>NC_134697.1:95272030-95423833 GCF_050947455.1 Rhinoderma darwinii | reverse complement strand
AATGCCTCCATAACTGCCTCCACATAGTATAATGCCCCCATAACTGCCTCCACACTGTATAATGCCCCATACCTGCCTCCACACAGTATAATGCCTCCATAACTGCCCCCACACAGTATAATGCCCTCATAACTGCCCCCACACAGTATAATGCCCCTATAACTGCCCTCCACACAGTATAATGCCCCCATAACTGCCTCCACACAGTATAATGCCCCCATAACTGCCCTCCACACAGTATAATGTCCCCATAACTGTCCTCCACACAGTATAATGCCCCATAACTGCCCCCACACAGTATAATGCCCCCATAACTGCCCTCCACGCAGGATAATGCCCCCATAACTGCCCTCCACACAGTATAATGCTCCCATAGTGCCCCCACACAGTATAATGCCCCCATAACTGTCCTCCACACAGTATAATGCCCCCATAACTGCCCCCACAAAGTATAATGCCCATAACTGCCCCCACACAGTATAATGTCCCATAACTGCCCTCCACACAGTATAATGTCCCCATAACTGCCTCCACACAGTATAATGTCCCCATAACTGCCTCCACACAGTATAATGCCCCCATAACTGCCCTCCACACAGTATAATGCCCCCATAACTGTCCTCCACACAGTATAATGCCCCATAACTGCCCCCACACAGTATAATGCCCCCATAACTGCCCTCCACACAGTATAATGCCCCCATAACTGCCCCCACACAGTATAATGCCCCCATAACTGCCTCCACACAGTATAATGCCCCCATAACTGCCTCCACACAGTATAATGCCCCCATAACTGTCCTCCACACAGTATAATGCCCCCATAACCGCCTCCACACAGTATAATCCCCCCATAACTGCCTCCACACAGTATAATCCCCCCCATAACTGCCCCACACAGTATAATGCCCCCATAACTGCCCCCACACAGTATAATGCCCCCATAACTGCCCTCCACACAGTATAATCCCCCATAACTGCCCTCCACACCGTATAATGCCCCATAGCTGCCCTCCACACAGTATAATGCCCCCATAACTGCCCTCCACACAGTATAATGCCCCCATAACTGCCCTCCACACAGTATAATGCCCCCATAACTGTCCCCTCCACACAGTATAATGCACCCCATAACTGCCCCTACACAGTATAATGCCCCCCATAACTGCCTCCACACAGTATAATGCCCCCATAACTGTCCTCCACACAGTATAATGCCCCCATAACCGCCTCCACACAGTATAATCCCCCCATAACTGCCTCCACACAGTATAATGCCCCCACACAGTATAATGCCCCCATAACTGCCCTCCACACAGTATAATCCCCCATAACTGCCCTCCACACCGTATAATGCCCCATAGCTGCCCTCCACACAGTATAATGCCCCCATAACTGCCCTCCACACAGTATAATGCCCCCATAACTGCCTCCACACAGTATAATGCCCCCATAACTGCCCTCCACACAGTATAATGCCCCCATAACTGCCCCCACACAGTATAATGTCCCCCTCCACACAGTATAATTGCCCCCATAACTGTCCTCCACACAGTATAATGCACCCCATAACTGGACCCCACACAGTATAATGCCCCATAACTGCCTCCACACAGTATAATGCCCCCATAACTGTCCTCCATACAGTATAATGCCCCCATAACCGCCTCCACACAGTATAATCCCCCCATAACTGCCTCCACACAGTATAATCCCCCCATAACTGCCCCCACACAGTATAATGCCCCCATAACTGCCACCACACAGTATAATGCCCCCATAACTGCCCTCCACACAGTATAATGCCCCCATAACTGCCCTCCACACAGTATAATGCCCCCATAACTGCCCCCACACAGTATAATGTCCCCCCTCCACACAGTATAATCCCCCCATAACTGCCCCCACACAGTATAATGCCCCCATAACTGCCACCACACAGTATAATGCCCCCATAACTGCCTCCACACAGTATAATGCCCCCATAACTGCCCTCCACACAGTATAATGCCCCCATAACTGCCCCCACACAGTATAATGTCCCCCCTCCACACAGTATAATGCCCCCATAACTGTCCTCCACACAGTATAATGCACCCCATAACTGACCCCCACAGTATAATGCCCCCATAACTGCCTCCACACAGTATAATGCCCCCATAACTGTCCTCCATACAGTATAATGCCCCCATAACCGCCTCCACACAGTATAATCCCCCCATAACTGCCTCCACACAGTATAATCCCCCCATAACTGCCCCCACACAGTATAATGCCCCCATAACTGCCACCACACAGTATAATGCCCCCATAACTGCCCTCCACACCGTATAATGCCCCATAGCTGCCCTCCACACAGTATAATGCCCCCATAACTGCCCTCCACACAGTATAATGCCCCCATAACTGCCTCCACACAGTATAATGCCCCATAACTGCCCTCCACACAGTATAATGCCCCCATAACTGTCTCCACACAGTATAATGCCCCCATAACTGCCTCCACACAGTATAATGCCCCCATAACTGCCCTCCACACAGTATAATGCCTCCATAACTGCCTCCACACAGTATAATGCCCCCATAACTGCCCCACACAGTATAATGACCCCATAACTGCCCTCCACACAGTATAATGCCCCCATAACTGCCTCCACACAGTATAATGCCCCCATAACTGCCCTCCACACAGTATAATGTCCCCATAACTTCCCTCCACACAGTATAATGTCCCCATAACTTCCCTCCACACAGTATAATGCCCCCATAACTGCCTCCACACAGTATAATGCCCCCATAACTGTCCTCCACACAGTATAATGCCCCCATAACTGCCAATATACAGTATAATGTCCCCATAACTTCCCTCCACACAGTATAATGCCCCGATAACTGTCCTCCACACAGTATAATGCCCCCATAACTGCCACTATACAGTATAATGACCCCATAGCTGCTCCCACACAGTATAATGCCCCCAATATCTGCCCTCCACACAGTATAATGCCCCATAGCTGCCCCCACACAGTATAATGCCCCCCATAACTGCCTCCACACAGTATAATGCCCCCCATAACTGTCCTCCACACAGTATAATGCCCCCATAACTGTCCTCCACACAGTATAATGCCCCCATAACTGCCCTCCACACAGTATAATGCCCCCATAACTGTCCTCCACACAGTATAATGCCCCATAACTGCCCCCACACAGTATAATGCCCCCATAACTGCCCTCCACACAGTATAATGCCCCCATAACTGTCCTCCACACAGTATAATGCACCCCATAACTGCCCCCACACAGTATAATGCTCCCATAACTGCCCTCCACACAGTATAATGCCCCCATAACTGCCTCCACACAGTATAATGCCCCCATAACTGCCTCCACACAGTATAATGCCCCCATAACTGCCTCCACACAGTATAATGCCCCCATAACTGCCCTCCACAGTATAATGCCCCCATAACTGCCCTCCACACAGTATAATGTCCCCATAACTGCCCTCCACACAGTATAATGCCCCCATAACTGCCCTCCACACAGTATAATGCCCCCATAACTGTCCTCCACACAGTATACTGCCCCCTTAGCTGCCCCCACACAGTATAATGCCCCATAACTGCCCTCCACACAGTATAATGCCCCCATAACTGCCCTCCACACAGTATAATGCCCCCATAACTGCCCTCCACACAGTATAATGCCCCCATAACTGTCCTCCCCCACAGTATAATGCCCCCATAACTGTCCTCCACACAGTATAATGCCCCCAAACTGTCCTCCGCACAGTATAATGCCCCCATAACTGTCCTCCGCACAGTATAATGCCCCATAACTGCCCTCCGCACAGTATAATGCCCCCATAACTGCCCTCCACACAGTATAATGCCCCCATAACTGCCCTCCACACAGTATAATGCCCCATAACTGCCCCCACACAGTATAATGCCCCCATAACTGCCCCCACACAGTATAATGCCCCATAACTGCCTCCACACAGTATAATGCCCCCATAACTGCCTCCCACACAGTATAATGCCCCCATAACTGCCTCCACACAGTATAATGCCCCCATAACTGCCTCCACACAGTATAATGCCCCATAACTGCCTCCACACAGTATAATGCCCCCATAACTGCCTCCACACAGTATAATGCCCCCATAACTGCCTCCACACAGTATAATGCCCCCATAACTGCCTCCACACAGTATAACCCCCATAACTGCCTCCACACAGTATAATGCCCCCATAACTGCCTCCACACAGTATAATGCCCCCATAACTGCCTCCACACAGTATAACCCCCCATAACTGCCTCCACACAGTATAATGCCCCCATAACTGCCCTCCACACAGTATAATGCCCCCATAACTGCCCTCCACACAGTATAATGCCCCCATAACTGCCCTCCACACAGTATAATGCCCCCATAACTGCCCTCCACACAGTATAATCCCCCATAACTGCCCTCCACACAGTATAATACCCCCATAACTGTCCTCCACACAGTATAATGCCCCCATAACTGTCCTCCACACCAGTATAATGCCCCCATAACTGCCCTCCACACAGTATAATGCCCCCATAACTGCCCCTCGACACAGTATAATGTCCCCATAACTGCCCTCCACACAGTATAATGCCCCCATAACTGCCTCCACACAGTATAATGCCCCCATAACTGCCCTCCACACAGTATAATGCCCCCATAACTGCCCTCCACACAGTATAATGCCCCCATAACTGCGCTTCACACAGTATAATCCCCCATAACTGCCCTCCACACAGTATAATGCCCCCATAACTGCCCTCCACACAGTATAATGCCCCCCATAACTGCCCTCCACACAGTATAATGCCCCATAACTGCCCTCCACACAGTATAATGCCCCCATAACTGCCCCCACACAGTATAATGCCCCCATAACTGCCCTCCACACAGTATAATACCCCCATAACTGCCCTCCACACAGTATAATGCCCCCATAACTGCCCCCACACAGTATAATGCCCCCATAACTGCCCCCACACAGTATAATGCCCCCATAACTGCCCTCCACACAGTATAATGCCCCATAACTGCCCTCCACACAGTATAATGCCCCCATAACTGCCCTCCACACAGTATAATGCCCCCATAACTGCCCCTCCACACAGTATAATGCCCCCATAACTGCCCTCCACACAGTATAATGCCCCCATAACTGCCCTCCACACAGTATAATGCCCCCATAACTGCCCTCCACACAGTATATGCCCCCATAACTGCCTCCACACAGTATAATGCCCCCATAACTGCCCTCCACACAGTATATGCCCCCATAGCTGCCTCCACACAGTATAATCCCCCCATAACTGCCCTCCACACAGTATAATGCCCCCATAACTGCCTCCACACAGAATAATGCCCCCATAACTGCCCTCCACACAGTATATGCCCCCATAGCTGCCTCCACACAGTATAATCCCCCCATAACTGGCCTCCACACAGTATAATGCCCCCATAACTGCCTCCACACAGTATAATGCCCCCATAACTGTCTCCACACAGTATAATGCCCCCATAACCGCCTCCACACAGTATAATCCCCCCATAACTGCCTCCACACAGTATAATCCCCCCCATAACTGCCCCCACACAGTATAATGCCCCCATAACTGCCCCCACACAGTATAATGCCCCCATAACTGCCCTCCACACAGTATAATCCCCCATAACTGCCCTCCACACCGTATAATGCCCCATAGCTGCCCTCCACACAGTATAATGCCCCCATAACTGCCCTCCACACAGTATAATGCCCCCATAACTGCCCTCCACACAGTATAATGCCCCCATAACTGTCCTCCACACAGTATAATGCACCCCATAACTGCCCCTACACAGTATAATGCCCCCATAACTGCCTCCACACAGTATAATGCCCCCATAACTGTCCTCCACACAGTATAATGCCCCCATAACCGCCTCCACACAGTATAATCCCCCCATAACTGCCTCCACACAGTATAATGCCCCCACACAGTATAATGCCCCCATAACTGCCCTCCACACAGTATAATCCCCCATAACTGCCCTCCACACCGTATAATGCCCCATAGCTGCCCTCCACACAGTATAATGCCCCCATAACTTCCCTCCACACAGTATAATGCCCCCATAACTGCCTCCACACAGTATAATGCCCCCATAACTGCCCTCCACACAGTATAATGCCCCCATAACTGCCTCCACACAGTATAATGCCCCCATAACTTCCCTCCACACAGTATAATGCCCCCATAACTGCCTCCACACAGTATAATGCCCCCATAACTGTCCTCCACACAGTATAATGCACCCCATAACTGACCCCACACAGTATAATGCCCCCATAACTGCCTCCACACAGTATAATGCCCCCATAACTGTCCTCCATACAGTATAATGCCCCCATAACCGCCTCCACACAGTATAATCCCCCCATAACTGCCTCCACACAGTATAATCCCCCCATAACTGCCCCCACACAGTATAATGCCCCCATAACTGCCACACACAGTATAATGCCCCCATAACTGCCCTCCACACAGTATAATCCCCCATAACTGCCTCCACACCGTATAATGCCCCATAGCTGCTCCCACACAGTATAATGCCCCCATAACTGCCTCCACACAGTATAATGCCCCCATAACTGCCCTCCACACAGTATAATGCCCCCATAACTGCCTCCACACAGTATAATGCCCCCATAACTGCCCTCCACACAGTATAATGCCCCCATAACTGTCTCCACACAGTATAATGCCCCCATAACTGCCTCCACACAGTATAATGCCCCCATAACTGCCCTCCACACAGTATAATGCCTCCATAACTGCCTCCACACAGTATAATGCCCCCATAACTGCCCCCACACAGTATAATGACCCCATAACTGCCCTCCACACAGTATAATGCCCCCATAACTGCCTCCACACAGTATAATGCCCCATAACTGCCCTCCACACAGTATAATGTCCCCATAACTTCCCTCCACACAGTATAATGCCCCATAACTGCCTCCACACAGTATAATGCCCCCATAACTGTCCTCCACACAGTATAATGCCCCCATAACTGCCAATATACAGTATAATGTCCCCATAACTTCCCTCCACACAGTATAATGCCCCGATAACTGTCCTCCACACAGTATAATGCCCCCATAACTGCCACTATACAGTATAATGACCCCATAGCTGCTCCCACACAGTATAATGCCCCCAATATCTGCCCTCCACACAGTATAATGCCCCATAGCTGCCCCCACACAGTATAATGCCCCCATAACTGCCTCACACAGTATAATGCCCCCATAACTGTCCTCCACACAGTATAATGCCCCCATAACTGCCCTCCACACAGTATAATGCCCCCATAACTGTCCTCCACACAGTATAATGCCCCATAACTGCCCCCACACAGTATAATGCCCCCATAACTGCCCTCCACACAGTATAATGCCCCCATAACTGTCCTCCACACAGTATAATGCCCCCATAACCGCCTCCACACAGTATAATCCCCCCATAACTGCCTCCACACAGTATAATCCCCCCCATAACTGCCCCCACACAGTATAATGCCCCCATAACTGCCCCCACACAGTATAATGCCCCCATAACTGCCCTCCACACAGTATAATCCCCCATAACTGCCCTCCCACACCGTATAATGCCCCATAGCTGCCCTCCACACAGTATAATGCCCCCATAACTGCCCTCCACACAGTATAATGCCCCCATAACTGCCCTCCACACAGTATAATGCCCCCATAACTGTCCTCCACACAGTATAATGCACCCCATAACTGCCCCTACACAGTATAATGCCCCCATAACTGCCTCCACACAGTATAATGCCCCCATAACTGTCCTCCACACAGTATAATGCCCCCATAACCGCCTCCACACAGTATAATCCCCCCATAACTGCCTCCACACAGTATAATGCCCCCACACAGTATAATGCCCCCATAACTGCCCTCCACACAGTATAATCCCCCATAACTGCCCTCCACACCGTATAATGCCCCATAGCTGCCCTCCACACAGTATAATGCCCCCATAACTTCCCTCCACACAGTATAATGCCCCCATAACTGCCTCCACACAGTATAATGCCCCATAACTGCCCTCCACACAGTATAATGCCCCCATAACTGCCTCCACACAGTATAATGCCCCCATAACTTCCCTCCACACAGTATAATGCCCCCATAACTGCCTCCACACAGTATAATGCCCCCATAACTGTCCTCCACACAGTATAATGCACCCCATAACTGACCCCACACAGTATAATGCCCCCATAACTGCCTCCACACAGTATAATGCCCCCATAACTGTCCTCCATACAGTATAATGCCCCCATAACCGCCTCCACACAGTATAATCCCCCCATAACTGCCTCCACACAGTATAATCCCCCCATAACTGCCCCCACACAGTATAATGCCCCCATAACTGCCACCACACAGTATAATGCCCCCATAACTGCCCTCCACACAGTATAATCCCCCATAACTGCCCTCCACACCGTATAATGCCCCATAGCTGCCCTCCACACAGTATAATGCCCCCATAACTGCCCTCCACACAGTATAATGCCCCCATAACTGCCTCCACACAGTATAATGCCCCCATAACTGCCCTCCACACAGTATAATGCCCCCATAACTGTCTCCACACAGTATAATGCCCCCATAACTGCCTCCACACAGTATAATGCCCCCATAACTGCCCTCCACACAGTATAATGCCTCCATAACTGCCTCCACACAGTATAATGCCCCCATAACTGCCCCCACACAGTATAATGACCCCATAACTGCCCTCCACACAGTATAATGCCCCCATAACTGCCTCCACACAGTATAATGCCCCCATAACTGCCCTCCACACAGTATAATGTCCCCATAACTTCCCTCCACACAGTATAATGCCCCCATAACTGCCTCCACACAGTATAATGCCCCCATAACTGTCCTCCACACAGTATAATGCCCCCATAACTGCCAATATACAGTATAATGTCCCCATAACTTCCCTCCACACAGTATAATGCCCCGATAACTGTCCTCCACACAGTATAATGCCCCCATAACTGCCACTATACAGTATAATGACCCCATAGCTGCTCCCACACAGTATAATGCCCCCAATATCTGCCCTCCACACAGTATAATGCCCCATAGCTGCCCCCACACAGTATAATGCCCCCATAACTGCCTCCACACAGTATAATGCCCCCATAACTGTCCTCCACACAGTATAATGCCCCCATAACTGCCCTCCACACAGTATAATGCCCCCATAACTGTCCTCCACACAGTATAATGCCCCATAACTGCCCCCACACAGTATAATGCCCCCATAACTGCCCTCCACACAGTATAATGCCCCCATAACTGTCCTCCACACAGTATAATGCACCCCATAACTGCCCCCACACAGTATAATGCTCCCATAACTGCCCTCCACACAGTATAATGCCCCCATAACTGCCTCCACACAGTATAATGCCCCCATAACTGCCTCCACACAGTATAATGCCCCCATAACTGCCTCCACACAGTATAATGCCCCCATAACTGCCTCCACACAGTATAATGCCCCCATAACTGCCCTCCACAGTATAATGCCCCCATAACTGCCCTCCACACAGTATAATGTCCCCATAACTGCCCTCCACACAGTATAATGCCCCCATAACTGCCCTCCACACAGTATAATGCCCCCATAGCTGTCCTCCACACAGTATACTGCCCCCTTAGCTGCCCCCACACAGTATAATGCCCCATAACTGCCCTCCACACAGTATAATGCCCCCATAACTGCCCTCCACACAGTATAATGCCCCCATAACTGCCCTCCACACAGTATAATGCCCCCATAACTGCCCTCCACACAGTATAATGCCCCCATAACTGTCCTCCACACAGTATAATGCCCCCATAACTGTCCTCCACACAGTATAATGTCCCCATAACTTCCCTCCACACAGTATAATGCCCCCATAACTGCCTCCACACAGTATAATGCCCCCATAACTGTCCTCCACACAGTATAATGCCCCCATAACTGCCAATATACAGTATAATGTCCCCATAACTTCCCTCCACACAGTATAATGCCCCGATAACTGTCCTCCACACAGTATAATGCCCCCATAACTGCCACTATACAGTATAATGACCCCATAGCTGCTCCCACACAGTATAATGCCCCCAATATCTGCCCTCCACACAGTATAATGCCCCATAGCTGCCCCCACACAGTATAATGCCCCCATAACTGCCTCCACACAGTATAATGCCCCCATAACTGTCCTCCACACAGTATAATGCCCCCATAACTGCCCTCCACACAGTATAATGCCCCCATAACTGTCCTCCACACAGTATAATGCCCCATAACTGCCCCCACACAGTATAATGCCCCCATAACTGCCCTCCACACAGTATAATGCCCCCATAACTGTCCTCCACACAGTATAATGCACCCCATAACTGCCCCCACACAGTATAATGCTCCCATAACTGCCCTCCACACAGTATAATGCCCCCATAACTGCCTCCACACAGTATAATGCCCCCATAACTGCCTCCACACAGTATAATGCCCCCATAACTGCCTCCACACAGTATAATGCCCCCATAACTGCCTCCACACAGTATAATGCCCCCATAACTGCCCTCCACAGTATAATGCCCCCATAACTGCCCTCCACACAGTATAATGTCCCCATAACTGCCCTCCACACAGTATAATGCCCCCATAACTGCCCTCCACACAGTATAATGCCCCCATAGCTGTCCTCCACACAGTATACTGCCCCCTTAGCTGCCCCCACACAGTATAATGCCCCATAACTGCCCTCCACACAGTATAATGCCCCCATAACTGCCCTCCACACAGTATAATGCCCCCATAACTGCCCTCCACACAGTATAATGCCCCCATAACTGCCCTCCACACAGTATAATGCCCCCATAACTGTCCTCCACACAGTATAATGCCCCCATAACTGTCCTCCGCACAGTATAATGCCCCCATAACTGTCCTCCGCACAGTATAATGCCCCCATAACTGTCCTCCGCACAGTATAATGCCCCCATAACTGCCCTCCGCACAGTATAATGCCCCCATAACTGCCCTCCACACAGTATAATGCCCCCATAACTGCCCTCCACACAGTATAATGCCCCCATAACTGCCCCCACACAGTATAATGCCCCCATAACTGCCCCCACACAGTATAATGCCCCCATAACTGCCCCCACACAGTATAATGCCCCCATAACTGCCTCCACACAGTATAATGCCCCCATAACTGCCTCCACACAGTATAATGCCCCCATAACTGCCTCCACACAGTATAATGCCCCCATAACTGCCTCCACACAGTATAATGCCCCCATAACTGCCTCCACACAGTATAATGCCCCCATAACTGCCTCCACACAGTATAATGCCCCCATAACTGCCTCCACACAGTATAATGCCCCCATAACTGCCTCCACACAGTATAACCCCCCATAACTGCCTCCACACAGTATAATGCCCCCATAACTGCCTCCACACAGTATAATGCCCCCATAACTGCCTCCACACAGTATAACCCCCCATAACTGCCTCCACACAGTATAATGCCCCCATAACTGCCCTCCACACAGTATAATGCCCCCATAACTGCCCTCCACACAGTATAATGCCCCCATAACTGCCCTCCACACAGTATAATGCCCCCATAACTGCCCTCCACACAGTATAATCCCCCATAACTGCCCTCCACACAGTATAATACCCCCATAACTGTCCTCCACACAGTATAATGCCCCCATAACTGTCCTCCACACAGTATAATGCCCCCATAACTGCCCTCCACACAGTATAATGCCCCTATAACTGCCCTCGACACAGTATAATGTCCCCATAACTGCCCTCCTCACAGTATAATGCCCCCATAACTGCCTCCACACAGTATAATGCCCCCATAACTGCCCTCCACACAGTATAATGCCCCCATAACTGCCCTCCACACAGTATAATGCCCCCATAACTGCGCTTCACACAGTATAATCCACCATAACTGCCTCCACACAGTATAATGCCCCCATAACTGCCCTCCACACAGTATAATGCCCCATAACTGCCCTCCACACAGTATAATGCCCCCATAACTGCCCCCACACAGTATAATGCCCCCATAACTGCCCCCACACAGTATAATGCCCCCATAACTGCCCTCCACACAGTATAATACCCCCATAACTGCCCTCCACACAGTATAATGCCCCCATAACTGCCCCCACACAGTATAATGCCCCCATAACTGCCCCCACACAGTATAATGCCCCCATAACTGCCCTCCACACAGTATAATGCCCCATAACTGCCCTCCACACAGTATAATGCCCCCATAACTGCCCTCCACACAGTATAATGCCCCCATAACTGCCCTCCACACAGTATAATGCCCCCATAACTGCCCTCCACACAGTATAATGCCCCCATAACTGCCCTCCACACAGTATAATGCCCCCATAACTGCCTCCACACAGTATAATGCCCCCATAACTGCCCTCCACACAGTATATGCCCCCATAGCTGCCTCCACACAGTATAATCCCCCCATAACTGCCCTCCACACAGTATAATGCCCCCATAACTGCCCTCCACACAGTATAATGCCCCCATAACTGCCCCCACACAGTATAATGCCCCATAACTGTCCTCCACACAGTATAATGCCCCCATAACTTCCTCCACACAGTATAATGCCCCCATAACTGCCCTCCACACAGTATACTGCCCCCACACAGTATAATGCCCCCATAACTGCCTCCACACAGTATAATGCCCCCATAACTGCCCTCCACACAGTATAATGTCCCGATAGCTGCCCCTGCACAGTATAATGCCCCCATAACTGCCTCCACACAGTATAATGCACCCATAACTGCCCTCCACACAGTATAATGCCCCATAACTGTCCTCCACACAGTATAATGCCCCCATAACTGCCTCCACACAGTATAATGCCCCCATAACTGCCCTCCACACAGTATAATGCCCCCATAACTGCCCTCCACACAGTATAATGCCCCCATAACTGCCCTCCACATAGTATAATGCCCCCATAACTGCCCTCCACACAGTATAATGCCCCCATAACTGCCCTCCACATAGTATAATCCCCCCATAACTGCCCTCCACACAGTATAATGCCCCCATAACTGCCCTCCACATAGTATAATCCCCCCATAACTGCCTCCACACAGTATAATGCCCCCATAACTGCCTCCACACAGTATAATGCCCCCATAACTGTCTCCACACAGTATAATGCCCCCATAACTGCCCTCCACACAGTATAATGCCCCCATAACTGCCCTCCACATAGTATAATGCCCCCATAACTGCCCTCCACACAGTATAATGCCCCCATAACTGCCCTCCACATAGTATAATCCCCCCATAACTGTCCTCCACACAGTATAATGCCCCCATAACTGCCTCCACACAGTATAATCCCCCCATAACTGCCTCCACACAGTATAATGCCCCCATAACTGCCCTCCACACAGTATAATGCCCCCATAACTGCCCTCCACACAGTATAATGCCCCCATAACTGCCCTCCACACAGTATAATGCCCCAATAACTGCCTCCACACAGTATAATGCCCCCATAACTGCCCCACAGTATAATGCCCCCATAACTGCCTCCACACAGTATAATGCCCCCATAACTGCCCTCCACACAGTATAATGCCCCCATAAGTGCCTCCACACAGTATAATGCCCCCATAACTGCCCTCCACACAGTATAATGCCCCCATAACTGCCCTCCACATAGTATAATGCCCCCATAACTGCCCTCCACACAGTATAATCCCCCCATAACTGCCCTCCACAGTATAATCCCCCATAACTGCCTCCACACAGTATAATGCCCCATAACTGCCTCCACACAGTATAATGCCCCCATAACTGCCTCCACACAGTATAATGACCCCATTACTGCCCCCACACAGTATAATGCCCCCATAACTGTCCTCCACACAGTATAATGCCCCCATAACTGCCTCCACACAGTATAATGCCCCATAACTGTCCTCCACACAGTATAATGCCCCCATAACTGCCCACCACACAGTATAATGCCCCCATAACTGCCTCCACACAGTATAATGCCCCATAACTGTCCTCCACACAGTATAATGCCCCCATAACTGCCCTCCACACAGTATAATGCCCCCATAACTGCCCTCCACACAGTATAATGCCCCATAACTGCCGCCACACAGTATAATGCCCCATAACTGCCGCCACACAGTATAATGCCCCCATAACTGTCCTCCACACAGTATAATGCCCCCATAACTGCCTCCACACAGTATAATGCCCCCATAACTGCCCTCCACACAGTATAATGCCCCCATAACTGCCCTCCACACAGTATAATGCCCCCATAACTGCCCTCCACACAGTATAATGCCCCCATAACTGCCCTCCACATAGTATAATGCCCCCATAACTGCCCTCCACACAGTATAATGCCCCCATAACTGCCCTCCACACAGTATAATCCCCCCATAACTGTCCTCCACACAGTATAATGCCCCCATAACTGCCTCCACACAGTATAATCCCCCCATAACTGCCTCCACACAGTATAATGCCCCATAACTGCCCCCACACAGTATAATGCCCCCATAACTGCCCTCCACACAGTATAATGCCCCCATAACTGCCCTCCACACAGTATAATGCCCCAATAACTGCCTCCACACAGTATAATGCCCCCATAACTGCCCCACAGTATAATGCCCCCATAACTGCCTCCACACAGTAAAATGCCCCCATAACTGCCCTCCACATAGTATAATGCCCCCATAACTGCCTCCACACAGTATAATGCCCCCATAACTGCCCTCCACACAGAATAATCCCCCCTTAACTGCCCTCCACACAGTATAATCCCCCATAACTGCCTCCACACAGTATAATGCCCCATAACTGCCTCCACACAGTATAATGCCCCCATAACTGCCTCCACACAGTATAATGCCCCCATAACTGCCTCCACACAGTATAATGCCCCATAACTGTCCTCCACACAGTACAATGCCCCCATAACTGCCCTCCACACAGTATAATGCCCCCATAACTGCCTCTACACAGTATAATGCCCCCATAACTGCCCTCACACAGTATAATGCCCCCATAACTGCCCTCCACACAGTATAATCCCCCCATAACTGCCCTCCACACAGTATAATGCCCCACGGACACAGTATAATGCCCCCATAACTGTCCTCCACACAGTATAATGCCCCCATAACTGCCCTCCACACAGTATAATGCCCCCATAACTGCCTCCACACAGTATAATGCCCCATAACTGCCCCCACACAGTATAATGCTCCTATAACTGTCCTCCACACAGTATAATGCCCCCATAACTGCCCCCACACAGTATAATGCCCCATAACTGCCCTCCACACAGTATAATGCCCCCATAACTGCTCTCCACACAGTATAATGTCCCCATAACTGTCCTCCACACAGTATAATGCCCCCATATCTGTCCTCCACACAGTATAATGCCTCCATAACTGCCCTCCACACAGTATAATGCCCCCATAACTGCCCTCCACACAGTATAATGCCCCCATAACTGTCCTCCACACAGTATAATGCCCCCATAACTGCCTCCACACAGTATAATGCCCCCATAACTGTCCTCCGCACAGTATAATGCCCCCATAACTGTCCTCCGCACAGTATAATGCCCCCATAACTGTCCTCCGCACAGTATAATGCCCCCATAACTGCCCTCCGCACAGTATAATGCCCCCATAACTGCCCTCCACACAGTATAATGCCCCCATAACTGCCCCCACACAGTATAATGCCCCCATAACTGCCCCCACACAGTATAATGCCCCCATAACTGCCCCCACACAGTATAATGCCCCCATAACTGCCTCCACACAGTATAATGCCCCCATAACTGCCTCCACACAGTATAATGCCCCCATAACTGCCTCCACACAGTATAATGCCCCCATAACTGCCTCCACACAGTATAATGCCCCCATAACTGCCCTCCACACAGTATAATGCCCCCATAACTGCCCTCCACACAGTATAATCCCCCATAACTGCCCTCCACACAGTATAATACCCCCATAACTGTCCTCCACACAGTATAATGCCCCCATAACTGTCCTCCACACAGTATAATGCCCCCATAACTGCCCTCCACACAGTATAATGCCCCCATAACTGCCCTCGACACAGTATAATGTCCCCATAACTGCCCTCCACACAGTATAATGCCCCCATAACTGCCTCCACACAGTATAATGCCCCCATAACTGCCCTCCACACAGTATAATGCCCCCATAACTGCCCTCCACACAGTATAATGCCCCCATAACTGCGCTTCACACAGTATAATCCCCCATAACTGCCTCCACACAGTATAATGCCCCCATAACTGCCCTCCACACAGTATAATGCCCCATAACTGCCCTCCACACAGTATAATGCCCCCATAACTGCCCTCCACACAGTATAATGCCCCCATAACTGCCCTCCACACAGTATAATGCCCCCATAACTGCCCTCCACACAGTATAATGCCCCCATAACTGCCTCCACACAGTATAATGCCCCCATAACTGCCCTCCACACAGTATATGCCCCCATAACTGCCCTCCACACAGTATATGCCCCCATAACTGCCCTCCACACAGTATATGCCCCCATAGCTGCCTCCACACAGTATAATCCCCCCATAACTGCCCTCCACACAGTATAATGCCCCCATAACTGCCCTCCACACAGTATAATGCCCCCATAACTGCCCCCACACAGTATAATGCCCCCATAACTGTCCTCCACACAGTATAATGCCCCCATAACTGCCCCCACACAGTATAATGCCCCATAACTGTCCTCCACACAGTATAATGCCCCCATAACTTCCTCCACACAGTATAATGCCCCCATAACTGCCCTCCACACAGTATACTGCCCCCACACAGTATAATGCCCCCATAACTGCCTCCACACAGTATAATGCCCCCATAACTGCCCTCCACACAGTATAATGTCCCGATAGCTGCCCCCGCACAGTATAATGCCCCCATAACTGCCTCCACACAGTATAATGCACCCATAACTGCCCTCCACACAGTATAATGCCCCATAACTGTCCTCCACACAGTATAATGCCCCCATAACTGCCTCCACACAGTATAATGCCCCCATAACTGTCTCCACACAGTATAATGCCCCCATAACTGCCCTCCACACAGTATAATGCCCCCATAACTGCCCTCCACATAGTATAATGCCCCCATAACTGCCCTCCACATAGTATAATGCCCCCATAACTGCCCTCCACACAGTATAATGCCCCCATAACTGCCCTCCACATAGTATAATCCCCCCATAACTGCCCTCCACACAGTATAATGCCCCCATAACTGCCCTCCACATAGTATAATCCCCCCATAACTGCCTCCACACAGTATAATGCCCCCATAACTGCCTCCACACAGTATAATGCCCCCATAACTGTCTCCACACAGTATAATGCCCCCATAACTGCCCTCCACACAGTATAATGCCCCCATAACTGCCCTCCACATAGTATAATGCCCCCATAACTGCCCTCCACACAGTATAATGCCCCCATAACTGCCCTCCACATAGTATAATCCCCCCATAACTGTCCTCCACACAGTATAATGCCCCCATAACTGCCTCCACACAGTATAATCCCCCCATAACTGCCTCCACACAGTATAATGCCCCCATAACTGCCCTCCACACAGTATAATGCCCCCATAACTGCCCTCCACACAGTATAATGCCCCCATAACTGCCCTCCACACAGTATAATGCCCCAATAACTGCCTCCACACAGTATAATGCCCCCATAACTGCCCCACAGTATAATGCCCCCATAACTGCCCTCCACACAGTATAATGCCCCCATAAGTGCCTCCACACAGTATAATGCCCCCATAACTGCCCTCCACACAGTATAATGCCCCCATAACTGCCCTCCACATAGTATAATGCCCCCATAACTGCCCTCCACACAGTATAATCCCCCCATAACTGCCCTCCACACAGTATAATCCCCCATAACTGCCTCCACACAGTATAATGCCCCATAACTGTCCTCCACACAGTATAATGCCCCCATAACTGCCTCCACACAGTATAATGACCCCATTACTGCCCCCACACAGTATAATGCCCCCATAACTGTCCTCCACACAGTATAATGCCCCCATAACTGCCTCCACACAGTATAATGCCCCATAACTGTCCTCCACACAGTATAATGCCCCCATAACTGCCCACCACACAGTATAATGCCCCCATAACTGCCTCCACACAGTATAATGCCCCATAACTGTCCTCCACACAGTATAATGCCCCCATAACTGCCCTCCACACAGTATAATGCCCCCATAACTGCCCTCCACACAGTATAATGCCCCATAACTGCCGCCACACAGTATAATGCCCCCATAACTGTCTCCACACAGTATAATGCCCCCATAACTGTCTCCACACAGTATAATGCCCCCATAACTGTCTCCACACAGTATAATGCCCCCATAACTGTCTCCACACAGTATAATGCCCCCATAACTGCCTCCACACAGTATAATGCCCCCATAACTGTCCTCCACACAGTATAATGCCCCCATAACTGCCTCCACACAGTATAATGCCCCCATAACTGCCCTCCACACAGTATAATGCCCCCATAACTGCCCTCCACACAGTATAATGCCCCCATAACTGCCCTCCACACAGTATAATGCCCCCATAACTGCCCTCCACACAGTATAATGCCCCCATAACTGCCCTCCACACAGTATAATGCCCCCATAACTGCCCTCCACACAGTATAATCCCCCCATAACTGTCCTCCACACAGTATAATGCCCCCATAACTGCCTCCACACAGTATAATCCCCCCATAACTGCCTTCACACAGTATAATGCCCCATAACTGCCCCCACACAGTATAATGCCCCCATAACTGCCCTCCACACAGTATAATGCCCCCATAACTGCCCTCCACACCGTATAATGCCCCAATAACTGCCTCCACACAGTATAATGCCCCCATAACTGCCCCACAGTATAATGCCCCCATAACTGCCTCCACACAGTAAAATGCCCCCATAACTGCCCTCCACACAGTATAATCCCCCCTTAACTGCCCTCCACACAGTATAATCCCCCATAACTGCCTCCACACAGTATAATGCCCCATAACTGCCTCCACACAGTATAATGCCCCCATAACTGCCTCCACACAGTATAATGCCCCCATAACTGCCTCCACACAGTATAATGCCCCATAACTGTCCTCCACACAGTACAATGCCCCCATAACTGCCCTCCACACAGTATAATGCCCCCATAACTGCCTCTACACAGTATAATGCCCCCATAACTGCCCTCACACAGTATAATGCCCCCATAAATGCCCTCCACACAGTATAATCCCCCCATAACTGCCCTCCACACAGTATAATGCCCCACGGACACAGTATAATGCCCCCATAACTGCCCTCCACACAGTATAATGCCCCCATAACTGCCTCCACACAGTATAATGCCCCATAACTGCCCCCACACAGTATAATGCTCCTATAACTGTCCTCCACACAGTATAATGCCCCCATAACTGCCCCCACACAGTATAATGCCCCATAACTGCCCTCCACACAGTATAATGCCCCCATAACTGCTCTCCACACAGTATAATGTCCCCATAACTGTCCTCCACACAGTATAATGCCCCCATATCTGTCCCCACACAGTATAATGCCTCCATAACTGCCCTCCACACAGTATAATGCCCCCATAACTGCCCTCCACACAGTATAATGCCCCCATAACTGTCCTCCACACAGTATAATGCCCCCATAACTGCCTCCACACAGTATAATGCCCCCATAACTGCCCCCACACAGTATAATGCCCCCATAACTGCCCTCCACACAGTATAATGCCCCCATAACTGTCCTCCACACAGTATAATGCCCCCATAACTGTCCTCCACACAGTATAATGCCCCCATAACTGCCTCCACACAGTATAATCCCCCCATAACTGTCCTCCACACAGTATAATGCCCCCATAACTGTCCTCCACACAGTATAATGCCCCCATAACTGTCCTCCACACAGTATAATGCCCCCATAACTGTCCTCCACACAGTATAATGTCCCCATAACTGTCCTCCACACAGTATAATGCCCCCATAACTGTCCTCCACACAGTATAATGCCCCCATAACTGTCCTCCACACAGTATAATCCCCCCATAACTGTCCTCCACACAGTATAATCCCCCCATAACTGTCCTCCACACAGTATAATCCCCCCATAACTGCCCCCACACAGTATAATGCCCCCATAACTGCCCCCACACAGTATAATGCTCCCATAACTGTCCTCCACACAGTATAATGCCCCCATCACTGCCTCCACACAGTATAATGCCCCCATAACTGGCCCCACAGTATAATGCCCCCATAACTGCCTCCACACAGTATAATGCCCCCATAACTGCCTCCACACAGTATTATGCCCCCATAACTGCCCTCCACACAGTATAATGCCCCCATATCTGCCCCCGCACAGTATAATGCCCCCATAACTGCCTCCACACAGTATAATGCCCCCATAACTGCCCTCCACACAGTATAATGCCCCCATAACTGCCTCCACACAGTATAATGCCCCCATAACTGCCCTCCACACAGTATAATGCCCCCATAACTGCCCTCCACATAGTATAATGCCCCCATAACTGCCCTCCACACAGTATAATCCCCCCATAACTGTCCTCCACACAGTATAATGCCCCCTTAACTGCTCTCCACACAGTATAATGCCCCCATAACTGCCCCCACACAGTATAATGCCCCCATAACTGCCCTCCACACAGTATAATGCCCCCATAACTGCCCTCCACACAGTATAATGCCCCCATAACTGCCCTCCACACAGTATAATTCCCCCATAACTGCCCCACACAGTATAATGCCCCCATAACTGCCTCCACACAGTATAATGCCCCCATAACTGCCTCCACACAGTATAATGCCCCCATAACTGTCCTCCACACAGTATAATGCCCCCATAACTATCCTCCACACAGTATAATGCCCCCATATCTATCCTCCACACAGTATAATGCCCCCATATCTGCCCCCGCACAGTATAATGCCCCCATAACTGCCTCCACACAGTATAATGCCCCCATAACTGCCCTCCACACAGTATAATGCCCCCATAACTGCCTCCACACAGTATAATGCCCCCATAACTGCCCTCCACACAGTATAATGCCCCCATAACTGCCCTCCACACAGTATAATGCCCCCATAACTGCTCCCCACACAGTATAATGCCCCCATAACTGCCCCCACACAGTATAATGCTCCCATAACTGTCCTCCACACCGTATAATGCCCCCATAACTGTCCTCCACACAGTATAATGCCCCCATAACTGCCCTCCACACAGTATAATGCCCCCATAACTGCCCCCACACAGTATAATGCCCCCATAACTGCCTCCACACAGTATAATGCCCCATAACTGTCCTCCACACAGTATAATGCCCCCTTAACTGCCCCCACACAGTATAATGCCCCCATAACTATCCTCCACACAGTATAATGCCCCCATATCTGCCCCCGCACAGTATAATGCCCCCATAACTGCCTCCACACAGTATAATGCCCCCATAACTGCCCTCCACACAGTATAATGCCCCCATAACTGCCCTCCACACAGTATAATGCCCCCATAACTGCCCTCCACACAGTATAATGCCCCCATAACTGCCCTCCACACAGTATAATCCCCCCATAACTGTCCTCCACACAGTATAATGCCCCCATAACTGCTCTCCACACAGTATAATGCCCCCATAACTGCCCCCACACAGTATAATGCCCCCATAACTGCCCTCCACACAGTATAATGCCCCCATAACTATCCTCCACACAGTATAATGCCCCCATAACTATCCTCCACACAGTATAATGCCCCCATAACTGTCCTCCACACAGTATAATGCCCCCATAACTGTCCTCCACACAGTATAATGCCCCCATAACTGTCCTCCACACAGTATAATCCCCCCATAACTGCCCCCACACAGTATAATGCCCCCATAACTGCCCCCACACAGTATAATGCTCCCATAACTGTCCTCCACACCGTATAATGCCCCCATAACTGTCCTCCACACAGTATAATGCCCCCATAACTGCCCTCCACACAGTATAATGCCCCCATAACTGCCCCCACACAGTATAATGCCCCCATAACTGCCTCCACACAGTATAATGCCCCATAACTGTCCTCCACACAGTATAATGCCCCCTTAACTGCCCCCACACAGTATAATGCCCCATAACTGTCCTCCACACAGTATAATGCCCCCATAACTGCCCCCACACAGTATAATGTCCCCATAACTGCCCTCCACACAGTATAATGTCCCCATAACTGCCCTCCACACAGTATAATGCCCCATAACTGCCCTACACACAGTATAATGCCCCCATAATTGCCCCCCACACAGTATAATGCCCCCATAATTGCCCCCCACACAGTATAATTCCCCCATAACTGCCCTCCACACAGTATAATGCCCCCATAACTGCCCTCCACACAGTATAATGCCCCCATAACTGCCCTCCACACAGTATAATGCCCCCATAACTGCCCTCCTTACAGTATAATGCCCCATAACTGTCCTCCACACAGTATAATGCCCCCATAACTGCCCCCACACAGTATAATGCCCCCATAACTGCCTCCACACAGTATAATGCCCCCATAGCTGCCTCCACACAGTATAATGCCCCATAACTGCCCTCCACACAGTATAATGCCCCCATAACTGTCCTCCACACAGTATAATGCCCCCATAACTGCCCTCCACACAGTATAATGTCCCCATAACTGCCCTCCACACAGTATAATGCCCCCATAACTGCCTCCATACAGTATAATGCCCCATAACTACCCTACACACAGTATAATGCCCCCATAACTGCCCCCACACAGTATAATGCCCCCATAACTGCCCTCCACACAGTATAATGCCCCCATAACTGCCCTCCACACAGTATAATGCCCCCATAACTGCCCTCCACACAGTATAATGCCCCCATAACTGCGCTTCACACAGTATAATGCCCCCATAACTGCGCTTCACACAGTATAATGCCCCCATAACTGCCCTCCACACAGTATAATGCCCCCATAACTGCCCTCCACACAGTATAATGCCCCCATAACTGTCCTCCACACAGTATAATGCCCCCATAACTGTCCTCCACACAGTATAATGCCCCCAATAACTGCCTCCACACAGTATAATGACTCCATAACTGCCTCCACACAGTATAATGACTCCATAACTGCCTCCACACAGTATAATGCCCCCATAGCTGCCCCCACACAGTATAATGCCCCCACACATTATAATGCCCCATAACTGCCACTATACAGTATAAAGCCAACACAGATGCCCGCATGCAGTATAATGCCCACACAAATTCCCCCATACAGCTTAATGCCCCCATAGCTGCCTCCATACAGTATAATGCCCCCTTGGCTGCCCCTAGTGCCAGTGCCCATGTACACAGCGCCACAGTGTCCCCTGCAGATAGTGTCTCTATACAGCACCACAGTGTACTTGTAGATCGTGTCACACCCCCCTTGAAGATCGTGCCCTCTGTAGATAGCGCCAAACAGCCCCACTCCCTGGTAATGCCACAGAGCCCTTCCCCCTGTAGATAGCGCCATTGGGACTCCCGCTAGGAGCGGAATCCCCATATATGGACAGTGATGTCAGTGGCTACTCCTTGAGCGGAATTGCCGTTGCCGACTCTGGCCGGGGATTCCGCTTCAGGAGGAGCCTCTGACGTCAATTTCCATATATGGACAGTGACCTCAGGGGTTTCCTCAAGGAGCGGAGTCCCTGGCCCGATGATTGCTCTTCTGCTGCTGATGGTCCCCTGCTTCAGAATTGGCTTCAACTGTATCTGCGGGACATTTGCCTGGCCACCCGGGACAGCGGGACACAGCCCGGAATCTGGGACGGTTGGGAGGTATGCCTCCACGAACATTTCCACATGTTTGCGCTATTATATACTCCATATAATGACATTAACCCCTTCCTGCTGCAGCCATTTTTCTGATTTTAATTTCTGTTTTTTCCTCCCCGCCTTCCAAAGGCAATAACTTTTTTTTATTTTTCCGTCGATAAAGCCGTATTAGGGCTTGTTTTATGCGGCAAGAGTTGTAGTTTTTCACGGCATCATTTATTGTACCATATAATGTACCGGAAAACTGGAAAATAATTTTTTTGTGGGGTGGAATAGGAAAAGAAACAGTGATTCCTCCGTTGTTTTTTGGGTTTAGTTTTCTACGGCTTTCACCGTGCAATAAAGACAACATGATAACTTTATTCTGTGGGTCAATACGATTACGGCCATACCAAATTTATATAGCTTTTTTATGTACTTTTACATGGAAAAAAATAATTATTAAAAATACAATTTATTCTGTGTCGCCAAATTCGGAGAGCCAGAACTTTTTGATTTTTCCGTCGATTGAGCGATACCAGTTATGTTAATTATTTTTTTTTCCCCTACTTTTGGGGGGGAAATATTTTTTTTTTACTTTTTATATTTTTTTATTAGTCCCCCTAGAGGACTTGAACCAGCGATCGTTCAATACTAATGTATTGTAGTATATCGTGTTTCTGACAGGCTTCCATTAAGTAGAAGTACAAAGATGGCAGACCTGGGAGCCTTCATTAGACTCCCGAGTTGCCATGACAACCATCGACACCCTGCAATCGCGTCGCTGGGGGTGATGGAACGTCAGAGTGGGTCTCCCCCCTTTTTCTAACTGCTTAGATGCCGCTGTTGCTATTCACCGCGGCATCTAAGGGGTTAAGCGAGCAGGATGCCACTTGTTACATTTGAGTTTTTTGCTGTGACTACCGTCACACTTGTTCTATGGATCGGGCTCATCCGATAAACCTTCTCCATACTCCCCCACCCGACCTTTGCTGTAAATATATGTCGGAAGGAGATAAAGTGGTCAACAGGTAGAGAATATGGTGGTGATTGGGCCAACTCTGTGATAAGCAGGGCTCTTCTTCATAGTGATACCCCCCACTTGCGGGTGAACACGATGTTGGTGGACATAGGGATGGTTTGACCAGTACTCAACCCTCGTCTTTACATGAGGAAGGAGTGGAGATGTGTTGGTGCCATCCAGAGTTTTGGGATAGCCACTGCCAGCTTAGAGTTCACAGATAAGGACGAGCCTTGGGGTGGGCCAACAAAGGCCATAGCTCTACAGGATGAGTAATGGTCCTACTATTGGCGATCCTGGAGAAAGCTCCACGTTTTAGCTTCCTTTAGGTTCGTTTTCTCGGCAGCAGAGCGTGGCTTATATGCCAATAACCACGTGTGGGCACCATAATAGACCATTCATGTGATGTCCTTTTTACATGTGACAATGGACACTGGGAAAAAGATTAGGAAACAAAAATGTATATAAACAATCCCATAGACTTTCCAATAAGGCCACCAGACGTTCCACCATCCAGTCAGCTTGATCGGGCAGGGGCAGCTGTTGTAGGGTTTGACGAGTGGTGTGGCACCTCCTTGAGAAGCCCTCAATGAGAGGTAGATCGGTCTTTTGATGTATTTTTGAACTTCATAATTTCAGTATCACCGCTTCGTTGCCTGTCTGAGATGGACGCTACTGATTTTAGGCAAGACCGCATCCTCCACCATCAGGATCCTCAGGTAGACCCATCATATTTCATGTTTCTACCGTCTGAATAACTATTTCTTGTCCTAAATGTATACAATTGTGTGATATATATAATAGGGTGGAGTACAAATACATATGCAAGTCGAAGATGGAGAAATCATGTGTGTGAAGATTAAGGAGGAGGAGATGCCGGCCGATATCAGTCCACGTAAGTAATAATGAGGGGCTGCTACGTTCTCAGTCCCACAATCCACTCTCTCCTGTCAGACATATGAGGGCAAAGTATGGGGGGTATCCATAAACCGTACGGCATCCGTGTGTCATCGGTATTCACAAATCCACAATGAAAAAAAATTCACGTCATCAGTTTGTCAAGCCGCCAATCCGGACCCTAAAAGAAGTTGTCCTGAGTTTTTGCAGTCCCCACACCGATCCGTGAACTTCATGGTCATGTGCATTGGGCCATAGAAATGAACGGGTCCGTGTGCTTCCCGCAAAATGCAGATAGCACACCAGGGCTTAGGCCCCATGCACACAGCCGTCATTTTGATCCGCAGTCACGGTTCGGATCAAAGTATGGACCCATTCATTTCTATTGCCTACGCGCACCTTCCCATATATTTAAGGGAAGGTGTCCGGGCCAAAGAATTGACCCACAAAAAATAAGACATGTCCTATTTTTTTTCTTTTACGGACCGTTCTCTTATAATTAGGGAGCACATATAATAGGAGCACAGCCCGCAAATGCGGGGGACTATCCGCGGCCGTGGTCGTAATCACCGGCCGTGTGCTGGGGGCCTCAATGTGGGCCTCAATGTGGGCCTGTCAGAAACATGATATCCGGCAATACATTAGTATTGCAGTATATAGTGGAAGCGATCCAACGAAGTCCCCTAGGGAAGACTAATAAAAATAAAAAAAAGTTAAACACTGTTAAATAATTTAATAATATTAAAAAAGAAAAACCCTTACCCATTTTCCCCCAAAAGCAATGTAAAAAAAAATATTTTTACATAACTGGTATCTCGCAGTTTGTAAAAGTCCGAACTATTACAATATAACGTTAATTATCCCACACGGTGAACGGCGTAAAAATAAAAAAAAGTTAAACCGCCAGAATCGCTGTTTTGTTTTTTCCCCCATTCCACCCCACAAACAATTTTTTCCCAGTAGATTATACGGTACAATAACTGGTGTCATGAAAAACGACAACTTGTCCCGGAACAATCAAGTCCTCATATGGCTATAGCGACGGAAAAATAAAAAAAGTTATGGCTTTTGGAAGGTGGGGAGGAGAGAACAAAAATGTTAAAAAAAAATAACTGTGGCGCAAAGGGGTCAAAAAAGTGGTAATTTTATGGTGGAGGTGAATGAAATGGACAATATATTGAGTGTCTGTGTCTCCTGCAGATGGAACCAATCACAGAAATACACCAGAGAGACGCCTCAGACTTCGTTACTCGCATGAAGACTCGGACAATGACCTAAAGGTATCCA
Source organism: Rhinoderma darwinii (assembly GCF_050947455.1). Classification (NCBI taxonomy): domain Eukaryota; kingdom Metazoa; phylum Chordata; class Amphibia; order Anura; family Rhinodermatidae; genus Rhinoderma; species Rhinoderma darwinii. Next base: position 95,396,423 of record NC_134697.1, on the reverse strand, counting down.
CAGCGTATATCGAGAGGCGGCAGCCGGGATGTGTCCTGAGTAGAGCGAGGTGGTCAATGAAAAGTCTACTTCTTGTTGTGTGATCTACAACCTTCTTCTTCATTTTACGATTCTTCTTGGTTGTCCCCTTACAACTTTTCCTTCAACTCCGTTGAACGTAATTGTTTTCTCCTATGAGCCGGGTCTTCTCAAAATATGTCCAAAATAAGAAGCTCCAGTCTTGCCACGTGTGGTTCAGCTGGAAAGTTCAACTCGATTTGGTGAAGGATCCACTTGTCGTCCATGGAATTCCCCAAATCTTCCTTCGTGCCATAATATTATGGGGTTGACATAGCGTAAGGCTTTCAATGTTGCCAAAAACTCCCAGGTTTATTTTAAAAAAAAATTTTTTTTTAGCAATATAATCTCTCGTTCTTCTACCTGATCTGAATCCAGGTTGTAGTCCATCCGATAAAGCTCTAGTTGAGTTGAATATTGTTTCTAGCATTTAGATCTTCTTGCGTGGTATTGGGATATACTGTAGAGTGACCTCGAAAGGCTCTTTTACGCGGGCCAATGATCAGGCAATCCGTTCATATAAACGCTCGTTCCCGATCATTGCTCTGTGTGAACGATCAGCCGATCAACAAGCAAACGCTCATTGATCGTATCGTTTATGCAACCAATAAAATGGTCGCTAGTCGGCAGCACATCTCTCTGTATATACAGGGGATGTGCTGCCGACATGATGGAAATGTATGGGGACGAATGATCCTAGTAATGATCGCTCGTCCTCACCCATAACCGATCATTACTCCTTGTGAAAGGAGCAAACGAGCGCCGATTTACGAGCTGTCTCATTGATCGGTGCTTGATTTTACCACCCGTATCGAGTCGTCTAAAAGGACCTTTACTTTCTTCCAGACTTTGGTCAGTTCTCCAATTCTTCTTGAGTTGTTTGCATTGTCATGCTTTCCAATCCAGGGCCAATTTGGAGCTTCTTCAGTGTTACTGTTATCTTTAGAAGCTTCTTCTTTTTTTTTTTTTTTTTTTGTAGATGTCTTCTGTGTTTCCACTTTTTATAATTCCTTTTTGTTAGAAAAATGCCCGAAAATAGGCTGATCACAGGCTGTCCTGCTGCTGGGACCCCAGCAATCAGCTGTAATCTACACGGGAATCCAACATCAAGTGTTCAATTTCCCTGCAGCACCATCGCAGGTGAAATAAAGTATTACAAGATGCCCATCAAAATCAATGGGCTGACTGTTTAATGCATAGACATGATGGGTCCACCAGAGCCACTCCCTGTCTTGGCTAATTGATATAGGTTCCGAGTAGAGCATTTGCATTTCCTAAATCGGTAAACCCCTTTAAAGTTCTTTTTTGATTCCACAGTTGTTCTGGAAATCAGGAGGAGGACTTGGCTCCACACAAGAACAGAGGATTCCCTTATTTATTTGTTAGTTTCTCCATTAGATTGATCCCGAGACATAAATACGAGTTAATTATTGTATTTTATTTTTTGTTTAGAAGGACAGATTGAATATTGTTCTAGTTAATACTGACCCAATAATTGACGGATACCTGGATAATAAGGAAGAGGACATTCCTATAGATTTCAGCCCCGGTGAGGAACAACCACTAAACACAGATATAATTTAATTGTACTCCTAAGACCCCGTTATTGCCCTACGTTTATCGTGTACGTCGAGAAAGCTCCTGATGTAAACGATGAACGTGTCCATAGGGCTCCATTATCCCGATGGAGACCAAAAGAGTGTCCTTTTGCTCTTCGTTAGGCTGGAATACGTTGGTATACCTTTTTTTGAGGATGGAAGAGTTTAGTAGACCACACTATTCCAACCCGAGGGATCCCACAAAAAAAAACGTATACCATACAGTAGGAGCCTATGGGTGAAGGATCGCACTGTATGGCATCCTTTACAGGTTAAACCTTCCCGCTGAGAGCTCCCGACATCACTGCCCGGTGACTCTAGCTGGTGGTCTGCCGGGGACTCCAACGCTAGGGAAGCTTCTGACATCACTGTCCTTATATGGACAGTGACTTCATGAATTTTCCCAGGGCCGGTCCCCGGCGACATCTCCCTTTTGTATGCCATACGGCGGGATACATCTGGGCCTTTCGTCGGAGGTAAACATCGGGAGTATTCTTGACCTATACCTCCGAAGGAAGACCTAAACGTGATGTGAATGGGGCCTACGTCAAAACAAACGCTTTGTGATGGGGATTTCCAGAAATAACAGGATTGGATGCTCTATGTGGCGTCATGGCTATTGTCCAATCAGGTGATTTCAGGACACGGTTATTTTTCGGATTTTCATTTTCGCTTTTTCCTCCTCCTTCCTAAAGCCATAACTTTTTTATTTTTCCGTCGATATAGCCGTATGATTTCTTGATTTTTGCGGGACGAGTTGTAGTTTTTTCATGGCACCATTTATCGCACCATATAATTTACTGGGAAACTGGAAAAAGATTCTTTGTGGGGTGGAATAAAAAAAAGAGCAATTCCTCCATTGTTTTTTGCGGATCGTTTTTATGGCGTTCACTATGCTATTAAAACGACATGTTAACTTTATTCTGCGGGTCGATACCTTTACGGCGTAACCAAATTTCTATAGTTTTTATGTTTTACTACTTTAACGGGAGATGAGGTGACCAAAAAATAGCGATTCTGGCGTGTTCACATTTTTTTTTTCAGTGAAGTGTCGGCTGTAACTTACTGCCGACACCCACGTTGGATGGAGCGGGTTCTGCCCTAAAGCCCGATCCATACTCCCCCCTACCCGGCCATGACGTAAGTATACGTCATATGTCTGGAAGGGGGTTAACACTCAAGCAGTTATTGTCTTTGTAGGAAGTCTTGAAATTCTAAGAATTACCTCAGTGCAATTACATTTTCATAAAACTTTTGACATGTCAGAAGTTTTGTTCAGTGGGGGTCCAAGCATTGAGACCCCCTCCAATCGCTAAAAAAGTGGCAGAAGCGGTCAGGTGAGCGCTATACCGTTCATTGACTTTCTATTGAGCTGTTACACCGCTCTGAGGAAAGCCATCAGAAACTAAGCGACACATCACTGGAGCGCTTCTGCCACTTCGTTTCAGCGCTCCCTTGGGGTCTCAGTGCTTGGACCCCCACCGGTCAAAACTTCTGAAATGTCAAAAGTTTTTTTCAAAGTTTATTTACGGACATGTAACGCGATCTGCACCGGGCAGAGATTTGTGGAGGTTGGAGTCTGCGACGCGGTCCTTACAACACATCATCGTTGATTTTGATGGAGTTGGAGCAATCTCTCACTAGGGGTTTGGGCTCTTTAGCAAGGCCTGTAGCCTCTTTGTCTTGAGAGTCCATGGGTGTTATAGATATTTTGAAAGATATAAGATGGAGTTCCTCTTTTAGATGCCATTACATAGAGACGAGAGTTCAGTAGAAGTCATTACACCACAACTGACAAGTCTTTTTTTTTTTTGATCATTTACAGCAGCATCAAGACCTCCTGGAACACAAGTTGTCAAAAAGTAGGTAAATCTTCGGCCAGCCATCTTACAGGCCGTTTCAATCACATTTTATTAAAGGGTTGTCCACGCACTGACAACTGATGACCAATCCACATGATAGGTCATCAGTATATGATCGGTGAAGGTCCGACACCTGGACCACGCACCGATGAGCTGCTCCAGCGCCGGATGTTATGCAGGGCACGCAGTATTCCGAGCCGGAAGCAGATGGTTCCGACCACTGCATAGCGCAGAACAGCAACTCTGCTCCTGTTCACTTGAACTGCAGCTCGGCCGCAATTCCGTGATCGGAGCCATCTGCTTCCGACATGGACATCTGGTGCGGACAGCTGATCGGTGCTTGGTCCGGGTGTCGGACCCCCACTGATCATTACTGATGACCTATCCTGTGGATAGGTAATCAGTTGTTCGGGCCTGGACAACCCCCATTAACAAACTCACCCATGTCACTTTCTTTGTCCTATCAGGTCAAGCAGCAACGGCAGAGCGGGCACTTACTCACACACTCGAAGGAGACCATCTGCAACAAGGTGGGTTACATTTTCTTAGTGTTGAAAATTGCTTCACACATGACTAAAAAAAATGCAACTTGTTTCTTTATTCCAGGATGTCCGATAGTCGAGGTTATATTGAAGTGAACAGCCTCATAACTGCAGTGTACCATCAGCCTGCCATCTGGGATGCCAGGGACCCCAGTTATATGGACCGGCTTGACCGGTCCCATGCATGGGAGAGAGTGTGTCAGGAGGTGACTGAGAACTGGGATGACTTACATACAAAGACAAAAGACCGGCGATGTAAGTACGAGTATATATGTTGTTAGTGTCCCTTCCTAAGAACCCTATCATCAGATCAGACCGTGAACGCCGAGTGACGAAATGGCCTGAACGTGATCGATATTCTCCTCTCCCTTTCCGTCCAGACTTCCCGGTTAGGAGTTTGGATGTTTTAGCCGTAATGTTTTTGTTTGTTTTTTTAAAGTGAAAGATCTGCAAACTAGATGGCGTTCCCTAAAGGACTGTTACAGGAGGGAGCTACAGCAGCAGAGGAAAGCGGAGAAGAGTGGGGGGCCAGCGGTAAAGAGGAAGACGTACTTGTATTTTCGCCAGCTCCATTTCTTGAAACCCGTTTTGGAGGCGCGAAGACAAGTTTGCAAGCAGAAAACCAGCGACTGGCAAGTTTTTGGTTTTTCTTTTTACTCTATGTATCTTGCACACGACCGTTTGTGCCGCCCGAGACCCATCCATGATCCGTGGGAAGATAGAACATGTCCTATCTTTCCATGGATCGGGGAGTCGGGTCGGTTTTCACGGACCTGATTCACCCACTTTCATGGCATCCAATAGTTTCCATTGACCCATTCATTTCAAACGGCCCGAGTGGGACTCGGTGGTGTGCAAGACCCCTTAGGCTTTGTAGTAGGTAGTGTGCCAGCATCACTCATTAGACATCTGTACTTATTCTTGCAAGGAATCCCGAACTTTTACATCTTGTCATAAGTTTTGAACGGTGGGGCCCGGACACTGAGCCCCCCCACCGATCGCTATAACGAAGCGGCCGAAGCAATTGGGTGAGCGATGTGCTGCTTAGTTTTTGAACGGCTTTCCTTGGCGTACGGACTCATAGACTTTCTATTGAGCGCTCACACCGCTCCGAGGAAAGTCGTTCAGAAACAGCACCGTGCTCACCCGAGCGCTTCTGCCACTTTATTTGAGCGATAAGTCTCAATGCTCGGACCCCCAACAATCAAAACTTATGACATAACACTATGACACGTCGAAAGTTTTTAAAAAGTTTCAATGATTGGAGGCACGAATGCTTTTTTTTTTTTTTTTTTCATAGCCTTTCTGGAAACCTTCGAGAGAAGTTACAGGAGTCAAAGTTGGAGCCGAAGTCCTCTGCCACAACTGCAACCCCACGGCCGGGTACATCTTCTTTGCCATTAATGAACAGTCCCCACTTGGAACAGCCCCCAAAGAGGAGAAGGCAGGAAAAAAAGTCCAATTCCATTATGAATTCCCCTATAACCGCTCAGGAAGTCGTCCTGGAGCATCAAGAGCTGGAGAAAGACGCAGACTATCACTTCTACATGTACATCATGGCTGTGACTAAGAAGTTCTCTCCGGAGAAGAAGTGGGCATTTAGAATGAAGATTATGGAGTTGCTCCAGATGCATTCTCTTGACCAGCAGGCTTCGTCTTCCTACCCCCCTCACCTCACCTACTCATACACCCCAGAAGCTCATTTTTCCCCACTCACTTACCCCCACTACTATCCATATGAAACCTCTCATCCCCATTCCTCCAGGCGCTCCCCAACGCCAACCTACACAAATCCTAACCACCAACCTTCAGACCCGTCCATACTGCCTGTCCCCCCTAGTCAGACACATTCACCCATCGAATCTCCTTACCGAAGCCCCCTCTCCCGCTCTTCACAGACACCTTCAAGCCAGGCCAGCCTAGACACAGAAGGCGACAGCTCGTTTTTGGACTACTAAAAAAAATTGCAGGTTAAAAAATATACAGCTTATTAAACGAATATTCTATATATATAAAAAATAAATAAATATATGTATAAATTAAATAGTTAAAAAAGTCGAATCTTAACAATAAACTTTTTATTTGTTTATAAACATGTAAATTTTTTTATTTTTGCATTTTATGTAGAAATCTAAAAACAGGACTGGTTCTTCTGGAGAGAAACGCGCTGTGCCTACGTGTGGCATGGTTTCTACGCCAAGCTGAGTAGTTTTTCGACTTTGAGTTACATAATGTTACATTTTTCTGTAGTTGTGGATTTCAACCCATTAAGGACCACGCAATTTTTTATTTTTTCATTTTTCCCACGCATTTTATTTTCATTTTTCCATCAATGGATCTGTGTGAGGGCTTATTTTTTGCGGGACGAGTTGCACTTTCTATTGATACCATTTAAAGTATCATGGTGGAATTGGGAAAAACTGATTCCGCCATTGTTTTTTGGGTTTATCAACAACTCAAATTGATTTTACTGGTCGGTACGATTACGGTGTGTCCAAATTTATAGAGGTTTTTTTATATTCTACTATTTTTACAAAGAAAAAATCATTTGTTTAGAAAAAAAAAAAATGTTGGTGTTCCCATAACTTTTGGATTTTTCTATCTGGTGTCAGAACTTATTTTTTTGCGGGACGAGCTGTCGCTTTTATTGGTATTATTTTTTCGCACATACGACTTTTCGATCCTTTTTTTTTTTATAAAAAAAAAATATTTCTTCTATGGTCTTCACCATGTGGGTCAAATAATGTTAATTTGTGATTAGTTTGGACTTTTTTGGATGCAGCGATATCAATGATGTTTCTGTTTTTAATTTTTTACAATACTGGGAGAAATAATGGGTTAAAAGTTTCATTTTTACTTTTAATATTTTTGTAATGTGTGTGTGTGTGTGTGTGTATAGTGTAGAGATGTGTGTGTGTAAATATACTATATAGTGTAGAGATGTGTATATAGTATAGAAATGGGTGTGTGTATATAGTATAGAGATGTATGTGTATATAGTGTAGAGGGGTGTGTGTGTGTGTATGTATGTATATATATATATATATATATATATATATATATATATATATATATATATATATATATAGTGTAGAGATGTGTGTGTCTATATAGTGCAGAGATATTGCCGGACTGGTCATCTGGCAGTTCTGGCAAATGCCAGATGGGCTGGTTGGCTGCCACCTACAGTTTTTTTTCGGAGTCGTGTGTACCTCATCTGCCACGTCTGGTATCATCTGCCATGTCAATCATCACCTGTGCTATGTGTTTGCTACTCCGAGCATCTGCCTGTCCATCCTCCCAGGTACTCTTGTCCAAGAGACTGAATTGACTATTGTTTGGCCAGCTGCTTCTCCGCTACGGTGGAGTGGTCAAGTAGGTCCACATACCCCACAGCCATGCCAGTTCGCTCAGGTCATGGACCCTGCTGGTCAGCCCAAGACCATGACGGCATTCCAAATGATGCAAGCGGACATGTGAGGCCTTCGGTCACGGCAGGATCAGCTCCTACAGGCAGTGAACACCATCGCGCATCGATTGGATGCTCCTCCTGCAATCGCCACGGTACCTTCTCGTGCTGCTCCTCCTGTCTGTGCTGATTCCAGAGTCTCCCTGCCGCTACCTCCTCGCTACGACGGGGACGCGAAGACCTACAGAGGATTTATTAATGCCAGATCCACTTCAGGTTGCACGCAAGGTTGTTTCCCTCCGACGAGACCAAGATCGCCTTCGTCGTGTACCCCCCCCCCCCCCTTACTGGCGTGGCTCTGGCATTGGCTAATCCTATTTGAGAACGTGAGGGCCCTGAAATCTCCAACTTGCAATTGTTCCTTGACTCCGTATTGTATTCCAAGAACCTGGTCGGTGATCTTCCAGAGCCGCAGGCGTTCTTGCCCTCCGTCAAGGTGAGACGACAGTCGGAGAATATGCAATCCAGTTCCGTACCCTGGTAGCAAAACTGGCCTGGAACAATAAGGCCTTAGTCGCGACTTTCTGGCAACCACTGTCTCCGCAAATAAAAATGTAACTTGCCGCCCGTGACCTTCCATCCACCCTGGATGCCCTCCTTTTGTTAGCAACCCGGATCGACATAAGATTCCAGGAATGGGTCCAGGAGGCTCATCGGAAAAAAAAGTACCCTAGACTGGCACCCAAGTTTCAGCAACCCCTGCTATCCTCTACTGTTGTTCCACCTGAGGAATCCATGCAAGTAAACTGACTCAAATTGTCCGTCCGGGAAAAGCAGCGTAGACGCACTTCTGGACTCTGTATTGCCGTTTCAGAGGCCATTTTGTGCGTCAAAGCCGGGAAACTCCAGCACCTAGGGTTGGTTGGACAACCCTAGGTGGAACGATGCTGACTGTGAAATCCTCTCCCAATCTGTCCATGCCAGTGACCATTGTTTCTTGTGAAAAAACGCATCATGTCTCTGCCCACTTGGATTCCGGATCCGCGGCAAACTTCATTCAACAGGATCCAGTAGATTGTCTCCGATTGCCCACGGTCGCTCTAGTGCAGGGGTGGGGAACCTTTTTTCTGCCAAGGGCCATTTGGATATTTGTAACATCATTCGCGGGCCATACAAAATTATTAAATTAAAAATTAGCCTTCTATATTTGGTCAAAAATGTAATGAACTCACCCCTAATGTGATAGCGGGAGCTGCTTCTCTTTAGTGAGGGGTGTGATGTTTGCCGGTATTGATGATGCGTCGGTCAGTCTGGAGCGCAGTCGACTCTTTGGTAACTTTTGAAAAGAACTCGCAGCAGTAAGTTGTTCCGACTTACTTAAAGAGGTTTACCCATCAGGGACATTTATGACATATCCACTGGATATGTCATAAATGTCAGATAGATGTGTGTCCCACCTCCTGGGACCCGCACATATCTCTAGAACGGGGTCCCCTAAATCCCGTTCTACCTCTCTGTTCCGGCTGTTTTCCGGCCATGAAGAAGAAAACAGCGTAACTCGCTGAGCTACGCTGTTTCCGTAACTACTATTCAGTTCTATGGGACTTACGGCAACAGCGTAGCTTCTTTATGGTCGGAAATCACACGAGTCAGACAACACTAAGAGGTAGAATGTGGTTTAGGGGGCCCCGTTCTTAGAAATAGATCTGGGACCCGCATCTATCTGACATTTATGACCTATTCTTTGGATATATCATAAATGTCGTTGATGGAAAATAACCTTTAAGTCACTTGACATCACTTCATGCTTTTAGGACAGGTCCTATCCTATGTCTACACTACAGATAAATTTCTACATTTAGGCCTCAGCTAAGTTTCAAAATTTTAGGTGAGGAGCAGGAGGAGGGCAGATGGAGCCAAGTACTGTCATTCACTACTAGTGAATGAGGAAGCGGAGGTCTGAGTGAGGAGGTCAGTGCGTGCCGGCTCGGGAGTGGACCAGTCCTGTCACCTGACCTGACCTCTTTCGCTATTACATGATCACCTTAAACGCAGTGTTTACACATTTATCATATTTACCACTTAGTGTCGTTGATATGCATTAAGTCATGTATTTTATGATATATATTACAATGTATTCTGTATTTTTTTATATTTGTTGATGTTGTTTGTTTTATTGGTATCATGAGTCCTTATAAACTGAGATTTTTTTGTATGTTCACATGATTGAGAAAGGTCCTGTTGGACTGAAACGTCGCATTTGTGGGTGAATAAATTCCTATTTATTTTGGATGTGCTGCCTTGTCTTCTGAATTTTGTGATTTCCATTTCTTGGAACCTTGGATCAGGTTCCTGTAAGGCCTGAACCCTTTATACTATATTTTATTCTGAATCTCTGGTGCTGTGATTACTCTTTTTTTCTAGCAGTCCAGTCACCTGACCTCACATCACTGACGTGAAGTCAGGTAACTGGACTGTGCCAGGTCAGTAGTGGACCAGTCCGGTCACTTGACCTCACGTCACCGACTCAGGTCAGGTGACCCGGCTGGTCCACTCTTGGGCCGGCACGCACCAACCTCACTCAGACCGTCACTGCCGCCATACTTGGCTCTGTCTCCCCTTTTACTTCTCCTGCTCCTAAATGTGAGTAAGAAGGGTGGATTTTCCAAGGAGGGAATGATACGGCGGCAGTCAGAGTGAGGTCGGGGCGTGTTGTGACGGGAGAGGACCAGACCAGTCACCTGACCTCACGTCACTGATGTGAGGTCAGGTGACTGGACTGTGCCAGCCCGGGAGTGGACCAGTCCGGTCACCTGACCTGAGTCACATGACCTCACGTCACTTAATCAGGACAGGTGACCGGACTGGTCCATTCTTGGATCAGCACGCACCAACCTAACTTAAACCGCCGCCACCATGCTTGGCTCAGTCCGCCCTTCTCCTGCTCCTAAATGTGAGTGAGCAGGGCGGACGGAGCCAAGTACGAAATAAAGCGGCGGCAGCACAGTCTGAGTGAGGTCGGGCTCTCTCCTTGCCAGAGACCCAGGCCATGTCGGCTCATGTCAAGGAGGACCTTGACAGGGGGTTAATTTGTAGGTCCACTTCTCCGGTTGGAGCCGGGTTCTTTTTCATAAAGAAAAAAGATGGATCTCTTCGACCGTGTATTGATTACCGGGGTCTTAACCAGATCACGGTCAAGAACAAGTATCCCTTGCCGCTAATCTCTGAGCTCTTTGATCGCATACGTGGAGCCAAGTTTTTTTCTAAGCTGGTCTTACGTGGGGCTTACAGCCTGATCCGGATTTGTCAGGGTGACGAGTGGAAGACCGCATTCAACATCCGAGACGGACACTACAAGTATCTTGTGATGCCATTTGGCCTGTGTAACTCTCCAGCAATATTCCAGGAATTCGTGAATGACATCTTCCAGGATCTGCTCTATTTCTGGGTGGTGGTCTATTTGGATGACTACCTGATCTACTCACCAGATCTGACAACGCATCGGAAGCATGTTCGCCAAGTCCTATTGCAGCTAAGGGAGACTAGTCTGTATGCTAAACTAGAGAAATGCATCTTTGAGAAGAATTCTCTGCCTTTCCTGGGCTAGATTGTCTCCGATTGAGGCCTCAAAATGGATCCAGAGAAGGTGAAGTCCATCTTAGAGTGGCTGCATCCTCAGGGCCTTCGGGCCATACAGCGATTTCTGGGATTCACAAATTTTTAACAGCAGTTTATCCAAAACTTCTCGTCGCTGACTGCTCCTATCTATGCCCTTACTAAGAAGGCTTTTAACGGGGGCGTGGCCTAGCAGCAGATGTAAGAGGACGTGTGTGGCTGGAGCTCCTGCTGTATTCATCCTGAAAGTACAGATTATCCCTGAATTACCCGGTAATATTCACCGATCTGGAGGCTGGGAGGCTGGAGGAGTCGGTACCGCTTAATACAGCTACAATGACCCGTTCTAAGAAGCAAAAAACGCCGCCGGCGAGTCCGGGGCCGAGGAGGCAAGATGGCGCCGAGGAGACTGAATGCAGGAGCAGGCACATGCGGTCTGAGGCGGCAGACAGGCTGGAGAGATTTGCAAGAACCCCTCGTGCGAGCGGATCTGCAGCAGGCAAGACGCCGATGGCTGGCAGTGGGAAGGCAGACAACTTGGCCTCCGGTTCCAGATACTCCGTGCTGGGAGAGGACACGGTGAGTGAGGAGGAGGAAGAGCTGGGGAGTCAGCGGCGGGACAGGCATGTGGAGGAAGATGGCGGCAGAACGCATAGCAGGAGAGACCAGGTGAAGGAGCCTTCCCTTGCGGATATATTCGCTGCGGTAAAGCAGAACTCCTCGATTTTATCTGTGCTGACCAGGCAGGTGGGAAGCCTGAAGGAAGAAATACTGCTGTTACGTAATGACTTACAGAAAGTGGCAGAAAGAACCACAGTTATTGAGGGGAGAGTGTCTGAAGTGGAAGATGTGCTGCCGGAGCTCAGGCGGGATGTGCAGTCTCAGTCCTTGGCGGTGGTGGCCCTGCAGGCTAAGGCGGATGATTTGGAGAATCGGCTACGCAGAAACAACGTGCGTTTGGTCGGAGTGCCGGAAAAAACGGAGGGCAATAACTCGGATGAGTTTTTTGAAAAATGGCTGCTGGAGCAGTTTGGCCGGGATGAATTGTCTCCTTTATATGCTGTTGAAAGAGCGCACAGAGTGCCTACCAGACCGGGACCACCGGGGAGGCCCCCGAGGCCGGTCTTAGTGAAGCTGTTGCATTACAAGGACAGAGATAAGATCCTGAGGAAGGCAAGGGAACGGCAGGATATCTCCATCAATGGCGCCAAAATATCCTTTTATCCGGATTTCTCCGCGGAGGTGCAGAAGAAGCGGCTGCAATATTGGGATGTAAAGAAACGTCTGAGGAACTTGTCCATACCATATTCCATGATGTATCCGGCCAAATTGCGGGTGGTTGCTTTTGGGACTGCTTCATTCTTTGAGAACCCCGGAGAGGCTGCAAGATGGCTGGATAGCAATGAGGCACGGTTGCGGAGACCGGCTGGAGAAGAAGATGCGTGAAAGCCCGCCTGGGCGGTGAAGTCTGGAGCCATGTTGGCGTTTATGGGACTGTAGCATATTATATGTTATTATGCATTTCTCCGAAGTGTGTGAACACCCTTGTCTGAAACACCGCAGGGTGGTATCCTTTTAACAAAAATGGCCGCACCTGACGGCAATGTTATTGAGGGAATGTTACTGGGTATCTAATGTATCTGTAAACTCTGCTGATTGTGTGGGATTGTTTAATACATGCGAATAGCAGTGGGAGCCAGCGCTCACTGGAAGTGGTGAGAAAGTTAAACGGTTCAAAGAGAAGATGCCAGTAGGGCATGTTAAAAGTTCGCACTATGGTGCGTTTCTGCTGGATAGGAGAGACAGTACATGTCGCTCTGACCCTTTTCGGAGGGGAGGTTTTGTTGGGGGGGGGAGGGGAGGGGAGGAGGGAGGGAACGCACGGCCTAATATCTTGACTGGAGCAGGCTGGAGGAGTAACAGATTTCTTAAAAATATGACGCCTGATGGGATCGGCTAAATGTCTATCCTGGAACGTCCGGGGAATACGGGAAGCTAGGAAACGGCAGGCAATCTTTAACTGGGTTAAACAACAAAATGCCCTGATAGTGGGGCTGCAAGAAACGCATCTGACTAGAGAGTCTGTATCATTATTGCAGAGAGTGTGGATCGCACATGGGTTTCACTCATTTCATACGACGTATTCCAGGGGGGTGAGTTTGCTGATACACAGGAGTCTTCCCTTTGTCTGTCATTCGTCCTTTTCTGATGAGGAGGGGAGGTATGTGGGAGTGCATTGTACTATATATCACTGGGAGTGTATTCTGGTAGTGCTGTATATCCCTCCGCCATATTCTAGCACTGTACTATAAACGAGTTACGGAGAAACTCTCCAGGTGGCCTGAGGTACCGCTAATTGTGATGGGGGATTTTAATGCAGTGATGTCTGAAGGGTTGGACAGGTTTCATAGAGGAGGAGGAGGGCAAAGAAGAGATCTGACCGCCTTTGGAAGATTAATGGAGGAATTGGGTCTGCGGGATATTTGGAGAGATAAACATCCAGGGGTGAGGCAATACTCGTGTGCATCATCCACATTTCAGTCACTTTTCCGAATAGACATGGTAGCATGCTCAGCTTCAGCGGTGCCGTACATAGCGCAAATAGAGTACCTACAGAGGGCATTGTCAGACCACTCTCCGATGGCGGTGACGCTGGAAGTGGGTGTAAGGCATACCAGGAACCCCGGGAATTGGAAGCTGAATGCGTTTTGGTTAAGATTAATGGATGGTGAGGAAATACGGAACCTGATAAAAGAATATTTTAATTTTAATACTGAGTCGGTGCCGCGGGGAGTGTTGTGGGATGCCATGAAAGCCTGGCTGAGAGGAGTATTCATTCAAAATATTAAACGAATTAAAACTAAATCCAGGCAGTTGGGAGAAAGTTTAGAGGAGCGGGTGACAGAAACAGAAGGGAGACATGTAGAAGAGGGATCCGAGGAGACACTTCGACATTGGGTGGAGGCACAGACGCTGTTAAAAAATCACCAACTAACAATGGCGGATAATAAACGACTATTCCTTAAACAGCAATATTATGAGGAAGGGGAAATGGCGGGGAGATTACTCGCTAGGATGGCAAAACCGCATGGGGGCAATAATTTCATTCATGGCATTAGGGGGGGGGGAGGGTGGAGACAGACACGGGGCAAATCCTGCAAATATTCCAGCGGTTTTATACTGACCTATATACATCCAAAGTGCATTACGACACACAGCAATTGGACGAGTACCTGGGAAACATTAATTTGCCTACCTTGGGCCGGGAGGACCGTGAAAGTTTGGAGACCCCTATTTCACTAGAGGAGTTGGAACAGGCGATAAGAGATATGGCAAATGAGAAAGCTCCGGGTCCAGATGGGTTACCGGGGGAAATCTATAAGGAATATGGGACGGAACTAGCGCCAGAATATTTGAGTACTTTGCAGGATAGTTTTGACAGAGGTAAACTACCAGACTCCCTATATGAGGCTACGATAGTGGTTCTCCCAAAAGAGGGGAAAGACAGTCAATTACCGGAGTCCTACAGACCAATATCCTTGTTGACATCGGATGTCAAGATCTTGGCAAAGATATTGGCACTGAGGCTGAACAGGGTGGTACAGCATGTTGTGCATGAAGACCAATCGGGGTTCATGCCCTCCAAATCAACAGCGGTCAACCTCAGACGGCTGTTTTTAAATCTTCAGGCGGCACCGGATGAGCAAGGAGGAAGGGCGGTGCTAACGTTAGATGCTTCAAAAGCGTTCGACTGCGTAGAATGGGGGTATTTATGGCGGGTAATAGAAAAGATGGGATTCGGCCCTAACTTCGTAAAGTGGGTACAGTTGCTGTATGTGGCCCCTACAGCCCGCATACGGGTGAATGGTACAATGTCTGAGAAATTTTCACTGGCCCGGGGTACACGACAGGGGTGCCCACTGTCACCATTACTATTCGCCTTGGCGGTGGAGCCACTGGCGTGCCTCATAAGACAGGAGGAACGTATAAGAGGCTTGCAATATGGGGAAATGGAGGAAAAAATTTCATTATATGCAGACGACATTTTAATATATATGACGGACACGGAGAATACACTGCAGGTAGTAATGGATACGATCACAAGGTTTGGGGAGTTCTCGGGATTAAATATTAACTGGACCAAGTCTGCTTTGATGCCACTTGATACAGTGAATATTGTAGATACTGGAGTGGGAATCCGGATTCCGATAGTCTCTGAATTTACGTATCTAGGGGTTAAGGTGACGGCTAGGGTCCAAGACTATATGTCTTTGAATGTCTCACCACTGCTGCTTAAGGTGAAACAAAAGGTGGATGCCTGGAACAGGCTCCCGCTCTCTGCTCTGGGGAGGACTAACCTAATCAAGATGATCCTTATGCCTCAAGTTTTATACATTCTTCATAACTCCCCAGTATGGATACCTAAGCAATGGTTCAGACGATTGCACAATCTCTTTCGGGATCTGGTATGGAAAAAAGGGGTTCCAAGGATTAAATTGGAGAAATTGCAATTGCCCAAAGATGAAGGGGGGGGTCGCGCTGCCAAATGCCTGGATATATTACCTGGCTGCCCAGAGCCAACAATTTAAGGGATGGGAGGACACAGAGACTTGGGGTGCCAGTGCACGTTTATTGTCATACATGGGGGGAGGACATAATCCACTAGAGAGTCTGGAAGCGCATACCTTTAAGAGATTGGCGAGTGCTAAACCAACGTTACTCCTGATACATAAAGTATGGTGGCAATGTAAACAGATCCTGGGAGTGGGAATGTGCACCAAATATACTCCCCTATGGCATAATCCGGTCCTGTGGGAATTATACCAATTAGAGGGCATGCAAAAATGGGAGTTGGCAGGGGTTAGACGAATACAACACTTATATGATGATAACAGGCTGAGATCATTTCAGCAGTTGAAGGACCTATTTCCACTAGAGCACAATATGTTTTATCAATATTTGCAGAACCGTCATGCCCTACAGGCGCAGGCGCAGGTAGTGGACCTGACGGTCTGTGCTCTTGGGGTCCTGGAGTATGTGGGAAGGGCTGACACGACCAAAGGCCTGATCTCAATGGCGTACAGGAGCTTGCTGTCCAAACACCTGGGAAACCCAATGATGCTGGTAAAAGCGAAATGGGAACGGGATGTTGGTCCATTGACTGAGGAGGAGTGGGAGGAGATATTAGCATCCACATGTCACTTATCGCTCAGTCTGGCGCAGAGGAGATCACAACTCTTCCTGATACATAGAGTGTATCGAACCCCGTGGGTATTAAAGCAGATGGGTATTAGAGCGGATGCTAAATGTCCTAGGTGCACGGAAGAGAAAGCGGATATACTGCATATGTTTTGGTCATGTGAGGCTCTGAGGACCCTATGGGGGGGAAATATTGGATCTGATAAAACAGGTATATGGTCGGGAATTGGCAGCAGACCCTAAAGTTATGTTGTTGGGAGTAGTGGGAGAATTGGAGAGTGACAGAATGGCAAACCTGGCAATTGCCAAGATATTATATCAAACAAGGAAATGCATTGCTAAACACTGGCTGGATGCGGAGCCACCAGGGATGAGGGAAATTGTAGGAATGGTGAACTATAATATCCTGATAGAGCATAAGATATTTTCTAAAAGGGGCACGGAAAAAAAATTTGAGAAACAATGGAGCAGATGGATGGCCTGTCCTGAGGTGCTGTCACCTGAACTAAACAGAATAAGGGCGAGAGTTGTCTGAGGAACTGGAGATGGTAGAGTCTGGAGCAAAAAGGGGTGGTGGGGAAACTTGATAAGAGAAATGTGCTCTGGCCAGGATTGGTGCTAGAAACAAAGGGCAGAGATATAGTGGGGGGCCATGCGGGGAGGGGGGAAGTTGGGGATTTCCTGATATGCTGTCATTATTGTATACGATGCTGGAAAATTGTAATGTGAATGTTACTATGTTATTTCTTTTATGTGTTCGTATCAATAAAATTGGTTTGATTTAAAAAAAGAAGGCTTTTAACAGCCTCAAGAGTGCCTTCACTTCAGCCTCGATTCATGCTTCCTCTGTTGGTGCAGATGCACTTCTGTTCCAGAGAAACTCCAAGGTTAAGGCAGTGGTGTGTGGCTACTACTCTAGACTTTTTGCCCCAGCAGAGTGCAATTACTCCATTGGGGATCGGGGGTCACTGGCCATCAAATTGGCCTTGGAGGAATGGAGAAATTTGCTGTAGGGCGCCATACATCCTATCATCATCTTTACCGACCACAAGAATCTTACCTATCTCCAGTCTGCTCAATGGTTAATTGCTCAAGCCAGATGGTCGCTATTCTTTGCCTGATTCCAGTTTGTGCTCCACTTCTGTCCCGCTGACAAGTGTAATGTCCACATTATGTCGTACCGTCGTTCTTACCTGCCCCCCCGATGGCCGCAGCCATGGACGAGTGAGTGCCGGACGGCATCTCCATCCTCAGAGACGCCGGCACTGATTTCCGCATCGCTGCACTGGGCCCAATAGGGTGTGCGCGCGCTCGCATCTGGCCTTAAAGGGCCAGTGCACACACATGAGTAAGATCTGTAATTAGACCATGATCTCCCTGGACTATAAAAAGGGCTCTGCACTTTTAATCATTGCCTGAGCGTTGTTGTTTTTACCCATGTTAGTCTTAGCAAATGGTCCCTTAGTGTTATCCTGTTCTCGTTGTTCCTGTAACCTGCTACCTGTATCCCGTGCTATATCTGTTCCTGTGCCTTAACCTGTTGAAGTCGTGTTGTGCCACCGGTCACACCTGCTAATATACACCACGTCTGGTGTCTACAAGTTCATCTGTGCCGAGCCTCCATTACTGTCTGGACTATTAAAGGTACTATTGTACTAGGACTGTTGTTTGGCCAGCTGCTACTCCACTATGGCGGTGCGGCCTAGTGGGTCCACATACCCACGGATCATGACAATACGCTCAGGCAATGGACCCCGCTGGTCAACCCAAGACCATGACGATGTCACAAGCCATGCAGGTAGAACTGCGAGACCTTCAGTCACCACAAGACCAACTCCTCCTGGCAGTGAACTGCATTGCTCAGCAACTAGATGCGCAAACTTCAGCCCTCATGGCACCTGTTCCTGTTGCTCCGGCTGTTTCTCCTACTACACCTCCTGCCACCCGTATTGACATGATGATCTGGTAGCGATCCCAAGAGGTTCGTCGTGCGAGAAGATTCCCCAGGCTTGCTCCTACTTTCCAGCACTCCCTGTTGCCCTCATCAGTTGTTCCACCAGTGGAGCCTATGCAGGTGGACCAGCTCAAATTGTCAGCCCAGGAGAAACAACGCAGACGCACTTCGGGACTTTGTATTGCGGCCTCGGAGGCCATGTTGTGCATTTGTGTCCTCAGAAGCCAAAAAGACTCCAATGCCTAGGATTGGTTAGGAAGACAACCCTAGGTGGAACGGCACGGAATAAAAAATTATCTTCACGAATGTCCATCCCCGTAACCACAGTGTCCGGCGAGAAGACGCACCGGGTCTCTGCCTATCTGGACTCTGGTTCCGCAGCAAACTGCATCCAGAAAGACCTAGTGGATCTTCTCCAGTTACCCACAGTCCCTCTGGAGACGTCTTTGGATGTTGCTTCGGTGAATGGACTGCCTCTGCTCGACCCGATTGTATCTGAAACCAAGCTGCTGAAGCTACAAGTTGGAGCCCTTCATACTGAACTTATTTTGTTTCTTTTTTTTGCCTAAAGCTGTCAATCCTGTCCTACAGGGCCTGACTTGGCTCCAACTACATGCCCCAGTCCTGGAATGGAATTCCGGGGAGGGTCTCCAATGGGGCTCCAAATGTCACAGCTGCTGGCTGTTGCAGATCCATCTTGTCCAGCCTCCTCTCCATTGGCACGATTGCCCCATTTCTCTCAGTTTGCGGATGTCTTCAGCAAGAAGGCGGCTCAGACACTTCCCCCACACTGGGCTTATGACTGTCCCATTGAACTGGTTCCAAATGCGTCCCCTCCCCTCTCTCCCTGCCAGAGACTCAGTTTATTTCGGCCTATATCAAGGAGAATATGGAGAGGGGTTTCATACTAAAATCCATCTCCCCGGCCGGGGCCAAGTTCTTCTTTGTCAAGAAAAAAGACTGATCTCTTCGACCTTGTATTGACTACCGTGTTCTCAATCAAATCACGGTCAAGAACAAATATCAGGTTGCCATTAATTTCTGAACTATTTGACCACATACGAGGAGCCAAGATTTTTTTTAAACTGGACTTGCGTGGGGCTTACAATTTGATCCGAATCTGTCAAGATGACGAGTGGAAGACGGAATTCAACACTCGAGACGGGCACTACAAATACCTGGTGATGCCCTTCGGTCTGTGTAACGCTCCCATGGTCTTCCGAGAATTCGTCAATGATATCTTCTGATATGTCTGTGTTGTGGTCTATCTCGATGACAATTTGATTTTTTTTCTCTAGACCAGACGATTCTTCGGAGACATGTCCATCAAGTTCTGCTGCGATTAAGGGATAATCGTTTGTATGCCAAGCTGGAGAAGTGCATTTTTCAGAGGAATTCTCTACCCTTTCTAGGCTACATCATCTCGGAACAAGGTCACAAAATGGATCCTGAGAAGGTAAAGTCCGTCCTGGAATGGCCATGTCCTCAAGGCCTGTGGTCCATATAGCATTTTTTGGGATGCGCCAACTTCTACCAGCAGTTTATCCCAAACTTTTGTGTGGACTCCAGAGGCAGAATCTGCATTCAATAGCCTTAAGAATGCCTTCACGTCAACCTCAACCCTCCATCATCCTGACGAATCTCGACAGTTTTCATTGGAGGTGGACACCTCCTCTGTTTGTGCTGGTGCACTTCTGTTCCAGAGAGGTTCCAAAGGGAAGGCAGTGGTATGTGGCTATTATTCTAGACTTTTTTCTCCTGCAGAGCGCAATTACTCTATTGGGGATCGGGAGTTACTGGCCATCAAGTTGGTTCTGGAGGAGTGGAGACATCTACTAGAGGACGCAGCTTAACCCATCCTGATATATACCGACCACAAGAACCTCACCGGTCTCCAGTCGGCTCAACGGCTGAACCCCCGTCAAGATAGGTGGTCGCTGTTCTTCATCCAGTTCCAATTTGGGCTCCACTACCGCCCCGCTGACAAAAATGTGAGGGCCGATGACCTGTCCAGGTCATTTGAAACAGAGGACACCGTGGAGTCTCCGTAAAGTATCATTGACCCGTCCTGTATTATTCTTGTTAATCCTCTGCAAGTTAGAGACATCCCTCCAGGGAAGACTTTTGTGCGGTTGGCAGACAGGAGGAGAATCCTTTGCTGGGGGCACAGCTCCAAGCTAGCTGGGCACGCTGGTGCTCATAAAACCCGAGATCTAATTGCACGTCATTTCTGGTGGCCCACACTGCCCAAAGATATTGTGGACTTTCTCTCATCCTGCACTGTGTGTGCTTCCAACAAAGTTGCTCACTCCAAGCCAGCCGGTCTGCTCCCGCCTCTGCCTGTTCCCAATGCTCCCTGGCAACATATAGCAATGAACTTTGTCACAGACCTTCCTTCCTCTGCTGGATGCAATACGGTCTGGGGGTGGTGGAATGGTTCTCGAAGATGGCTCATTTTATCCTGCTGACCGGTCTACCTTCTGCTTCTCGACTGGCTAACCTCTTCATCCAACACATCTTCCGTTTGCATGGCTTGCCTCTTCATATCGTGTTTGATCGGGGGGGGGGGGGGGTTCAGCTCACCTCGAAATTCTGGAGAGCCCTCTGTAAACTCCTAGACGTGAAGTTGGACTTTTCTTTAGCTTACCATCCCCAGTCCAATGGCCAAGTCGAGAGGATTAACCAAATCATGGAGAATTATCTTTGCCACTTCCTCTCCACGCAGCATGATGATTGGGTACAGCTTCTTCCATGGGCCGAGTTCTCATGCAACAACCACACAAGTGAGTCCACCACTTCCACACTATTCTACATTGCGTACAGCCAACATCCACGTATCCCTCTTCCTGTTCCGGCTACCCGCAGCTGGCTCTGCATTTAGAGATTTTCTATAGGTCTAGCAGCAAACCCGGTCCTCTATTCTGCAGGCAGTCGATCGCATGAAGGGAAAGGCGGATACTAGGAGAAGAGAGCCACCTCAGTGTCTGCCAGGTACCAAAGCCTGGCTGTCCTCTAGGAATATCCATTTAAAGGTGCCTTCCTACATGTTTGTTCCCAGGTTCCTCGGACCCTTTGAGATACTACAACAAATAAAACTCCTATAAGCTTCGGCTGCCTCCTACCCTCAGAATCCCCAACTCCTTTCATGTGTCCCTCCTGAAGCGCTTGGTCCCCTATAGTAAGACTCGCGGTCCCAAAGTGGCTCCCAGTGGTTCATCTGACGTCTTTGAGGTGAAGGAGATCCTGGACTGCAAGAGGGTAGGCGGAAGGACTTTTTATGTAGTGGATTGGAGGGGGTTTTGTCTAGAGGAGAGGTCCTGGGAGCCAGAGGAGAACCTCAATGCTCCTACCCTCATTAAGAAGTTTCTCTCTCGCTCTGGCCCCAAGAAGAAGGGGGCGTAAGAGTGGGGATAGTGTAATGTCCACAGCCGCGGACTGTCGTTCTTACCTGCCCCCCGATGGCCGCGGCCATGGGCGAGTGAGTGCCTGCCGGGTGGCATCTCCCTCCTGAGAGACGCCGGCACTCACTTCCGCATCGCTGCACTGGTTCCCATAGGGTGTGCGCACGCTCGCGTCCGGCCTTAAAGGCCTAATGCACACGCATGAGTAAGATCTGTAATTAGCCCATGATCACCCTGGACTATAAAAAAGGCTCTGCCCTTACACTCATTGCCTGAGCGTTGTTGTGTTTACCCATGTTAGTCTTAGCAAATGGTCCCTTAGTGTTATCCTGTTCCCGTTGTTCCCGTACCCTGCTGCCTGTATCCTGTATCCCGTGCAATATCTGTTCCTGTGCCTTAAGCTGTTGGAGTCGTGTTGTGCCACCGGTCACGTCTGTTGATATACACCACATCTGGTGTCTACAAGTTCATCTGTGCCGAGCCTACATTGATGTCTGGACTATTAAAGGTATTATTGTACTAGGACCGTTGTTTGGCCAGCTGCTACTCCGCTACGGCGGTGCAGCCTAGTGGGTCCACATACCCACAACAAGAATGTGAGGGCCGATGCTCTGACCCTGTCGTTTGAGACGGAAGACTCTGAAGAGACTCCTTTAATATATTATAGACCCTTCCAGTGTTATTCCCATCAATCCTCTGCAAATTAGAGACATTCCTCCTGGGAAGACCTTCGTCTGTCTTGCAGATAGGAGAAAGATTCTACGCTGGGGACACTGTTCCAAACTGGCTGGGCACTTTGGCGTCCGGAATACTCAGGACCTAATTGCACACCAATAATGGTGGCCTACGCTGCCTAAAGATATTGTGGACTTTGTCTCCTCCTGCACTGTCTGTGCCTCTAATAAGGCTGCTCATTCCAGACCTGCTGACCTGTTCCAATCCCTACCGGTGCCCGAAGCTCCCTGGCAACATATTGCAATGGACTTTATTATGGACCTTCGACTGGATACACTACTGTCTAAGTGGCAAATTTCCTCCCACTGACCGGCCTTCCCTCTGCTCCTCGTCTGGCGAACCTCTTCATACAATATATCTTCCATCTGCATGGCTTGCCTCTCCATATCGTGTCCGATTGAGTTCAATTCACTTCAAAATTCTGGAGAGCCCTCTGTAAGCTCCTTGATGTAAAATTGGACTTTTCTCCATCTATCATCCTCAGTCTAACGGTCAAGTCGAGAGAATTAACCAAATATTGTAAATTACCTTTGTGACTTCATTTCTGTTCAACATGACAACTTGGTGCAGCTTCTTCCTTGGGCTGAGTTCTCATAACAACAATCACACAAGTGAATCTACTGCCCCTACTCCATAGTTTACAGCCAACATACACAAGTCCCTCTTCCAGTTCCTGCTTCATCTGAGGTACCCGCAGTTAACTCTGCATTTGGGGACTTTCTTCACATCTGGCAGCAGACCAGGTCATCTATCCTACAGGAGGTCGACTGCATGAAGAGGAATGCTGGTAGGCGAAGAAGAGAACCTTCTCAGCTGGTTAGGAGTGGAGAGCATGCAGTATAGATCTAAAAACCAATCTTATACTGTGGCCACTTGATCTCCAATGCAATACCTGCTCAATTTGTAAGCTTTGCTATGCTTTTCCTTTTGTTTTCTTTATTTTTATTCTCCTAACATTGGGAATAGATTTACCACATTTTTCAGTCCATTTGCATTTGCATCAGTCTGCTTGTCAGACTTATCTTTGACACACACACTGTATACATGTCTACATCATACTTCTCGTCATAATCCACATTACTCACTGCAATGTGTCTAGCTGTATTAGTCTTCATCATTACTATTTTCAAAAAGGGCTCTAGGCCTTCCCTGGGTAATTATAGACCAGTAAGCTTAACATCCATCGTGGGGAAAATGTTTGAGGGGCTATTGAGGGACTATATACAGGATTATGTGACAAAAAATAGTATTATAAGTGACAGGTTTTACTAAGGAAAGAGGCTGTCAAACCAACCTGATTTGTTTTTATGAAGAGGTGAGCAGAAGCCTAGACAGAGGGGCCGCTGTGAATATAGTGTTTTTATGAGAGGTAAAGAGAAGCCTAGACAGAGGGGCCGCTGTGGATATAGTGTTTATATGAGGGGTGAGAAGCCTAGACAGAGGGGCCGCTGTGGATATAGTGTTTTTATGAGAGGTAAAGAGAAGCCTAGACAGAGGGGCCGCTGTGGATATAGTGTTTATATGAGGGGTGAGAAGCCTAGACAGAGGGGCCGCTGTGAATATAGTGTTTTTATGAGAGGTAAAGAGAAGCCTAGACAGAGGGGCCGCTGTGGATATAGTGTTTATATGAGGGGTGAGGAGCCTAGACAGAGGGGCCGCTGTGGATATAGTGTTTATATGAGAGGTGAGCAGAAGCCTAGACAGAGGGGCCGCTGTGGATATAGTGTTTTTGGACTTTGCAAAGGCATTTGACACTGTCCCTCATAGACGTCTAATGGGTAAATTAAGGACTATAGGTTTAGAAAGTATAGTTTTGATTGGATTGAGAATTGGCTCAAGGACCATATCCAGAGAGTTGGGGTAAATGATTCCTACTCCGAATGGTCCCCGGTTATAAGTGGTGACCCCAGGGTTCAGTGCTGGGACCACTATTATTCAACTTATTTATTAATGATATAGAGGATGGGATTAATAGCACTATTTCTATTTTTTCCGACACCAAGCTATGTAATATAGTTCAGACTATGGAAGATGTTAGTATGTTCAAAGCAGCTTGCAATTCACGAAGTGTTTGGGCGTCCACTTGGCAAATGAAGTTTAATGTAGATAAATGTAAAGTTATGCACCTGGGTATGAACATCCTGCAGGCATCATATGTCCTAGGGGGAGCTACACTGGGGGAGTCACTTGTTGAGAAGGATCTGGGTGTAATAATCTGCAGCATCATATGTCCTAGGGGGAGCTACACTGGGGGAGTCACTTGTTGAGAAGGATCTGGGTGAAATAATCTGCAGCATCACATGTCCTAGGGGGAGCTACACTGGGGGAGTCACTTGTTGAGAAGGATCTGGGTGTAATAATCTGCAGCAACACATGTCCTAGGGGGAGCTACACTGGGAGAGTCACTTGTTGAGAAGGATCTGGGTGTAATAATCTGCAGCATCATATGTCCTAGGGGGCGCTACACTGGGGGAGTCACTTGTTGAGAAGGATCTGGGTGTAATAATCTGCAGCATCACATGTCCTAGGGGGAGCTACACTGGGGGAGTCACTTGTTGAGAAGGATCTGTGTGTAATAATCTGCAGGATCATATGTCCTAGGGGGTGCTACACTGGGGGAGTCACTTGTTGAGAAGGATCGGGGTGTAATAATCTGCAGCATCATATGTCCTAGGGGGAGCTACACTGGCGGAGTCACTTGTTGAGAAGGATCAGGGTGTAATAATCTGCAGCATCATATGTCCTAGGGGGAGCTACACTGGGGGAGTCACTTGTTGAGAAGGATCTGGGTGTAATAATCTGCAGACATCATATGTCCTAGGGGGCGCTACACTGGGGGAGTCACTTGTTGAGAAGGATCGGGGTGTACTTGTAAATCATATACTAAATAACAGCACATTGTCAATCAGCTGCATCTAAGGCCAGCAGGATATTGTCGTGTATTAACAGAGGCCTGGACTCGCGTGACAAGGATGTAATATTACCACGTCACAAAGCATTAGTGAGGCCTCATCTAGAATATGCAGTTCAGTTCTGGGCTCCAGTTCATAGAAAGGAGGAAAAAATACAAAGAAGAGCAACGAAGCTAATAAGGGGCGCGGAGAATCTAAGTTATGAGGAAAGATTAAAAGAACTAAACCTATTTAGCCTTGAAAAGACGACTAAGGGGGACATGATTAATTTATATAAATATATGAATGGCACATACAAAAAATATGGTGAAATCCTGTTCCATGTAAAACCTCCTCAAAAAACAAGGGGGAGCTCCCTCCATCTGGAGAAAGAAAGCTTCAACCTGCAGAGACGACAAGCCTTCTTTACTGTGAGAACTGTGAATCTATGGAATAGTCACCGCAGGAGCCGTCACAGCAGGGACAGTAGACGCTGCAAAAAAGGCAAAGATAATTTCCTAGAACAAAAAAGTATCAGCTCCTATGTATAGAAATGTTTACCTTCCCCTTTCCCATCCCTTGGTTGAACTTGATGGACATGTGTCTTATATCAACCGTACAAACTATGTAACGATGTAACTATGTATGTAGTACGGTCACTCTTCTTGTCATAATATATGCCTGTATACACATACTATTCATATCAACTTCCTTGTAACCACCTTGTTCAAAACCCATTGACACACTCTTCCACAGCTCTGCTTTTCATTCTTGTTCTATGAAAGTTTTCCATCTTGAACTATGTAATCAAGCCCCCTTTGACATTCCTGCTCGTTTGAACATTCTCTTACAACCTTTTACCGCATTTTTTTCTTCTCACTGGCCACTATACCGACTGCTAGACGACCACCGCCCCTCGGACTGTGTTGACTTGAAGAATGACCCTTTTGGAGTTCTTCACTACTACTTTCTTATTGTCCCCATAAGACCAAATGTAAATGTCACTTCCAGGAGGAATAAAAACATGTCATCATTGGAAGAACTTGCACTCGGCTCTCAACACCAGAGGTAGCGAGCTGGTAAAGTTCACTGCTGATAAATTGGAGGAGTCTGGGACGTGCAGGTTTGATTCCCAGGGTCTCCTTGTGTCTCCAGCCTTTCACCAGTGAAGGTTCACAAGGTGTGGGATTATTTTAAAAGAGAAATGCGTTGCCCTCTTGAGTGTCAAGCAGTTGACAACATTTTTGGCACGGGCAGCATAAGTAAGAAGAACACCATCTACCACACAAGCAGCAAGATTTGAACCCAGGTGCATGGGCTAACACTCTAGTGTTCTTGAACTCAGCACTGTTACTGGAGTGGCTTGGGGCTTAAGTGCTGTCATATCCTGATGTGGTCTAAAGTTTGTCTTGTTGAAAGTCTGATTGCCCCTTTTTTAAAGAGGTGATAAATGTGCTGTTGTGTATCTGTTGTCCAGCTGGCTCACAGCTTGTGTGATCTGAGTTGGGTGCAGGGATCACTGCTAAACAATGTGGGTTCTAATCCCCATGTTGTCCTCCTGGTGACCTTGGGGTACTTCCCCCTTTCCCAAGGTGCCACCTATGGAGTAATGGGTTATGATAACGGTTTGAGTGATGAGGAGATTATTAGAAAATTTTCGCTAAGTACAGCTTTCTCAAAAAAGAGACAGTTGTACAACTAACATTCTTCATATAAGTAACTTTCTTATGTGGCAATGCACTTATTGTCTCCACCTCCACACCACTATAAACACCACCCAGCAATGTACCTTTTTGACAAGGCCACACATCAGGATTTGAACCAGGGTCTGCACAGAAGATGAACAATGTTTACATGCTGCTTAAGCCCAAGACCACCAGCTCAGGTTGATCTCTAGGTTTTCTTATTGTCCCCATAAGACCAAATGTAAATGTCCCCTCCAGGAGGAATAAGAACATGTCATCTTTGGAAGAATTTGCACCCAGCTCTCAAAAGTAGAGGTAGTGCACTGGTAAAGTTCTCTGCTGATAAATTGGAGGAGTCTACAACATGCAGGTTTGATTCCTAGGGGCTCCTTGTGTCTCTGACATTCCTGCAATGCAGGTTCACAAGAGGAGGGATTATTTTAAAGGAGAAATCCATTGCCCTGTTGAGTGTCAAGCACTTGACAAAGTTTTTTTAATTTTGGCACAGGCAGCAAGATTGTATAAGTAAGAAGAATTACATCTGCCACACAAGTGACATGCCACACGCTTTGAACCCAGGTACATGGGCTAATACTCTAGTGTTCTTGAACTCAGCACTTAAGCCAAATGCCACTCCGGTCAAAGCACTGTCAAGCCCCAATGTGATCTAAAGTTTCTCTTGTTGAAAGTCCGATTACCATTTTTTTTTTTTTTTTAGAAATAGCGGTGTAAAATGTGTTGTTGCGTTATCTGAGTTGAGCACAGGGATCACTTCTGTACAATGTGTGTTCTAATCCCCATGTTGTTCTCCTGTTGACCTGGGCAGCTTTCCCAAAGTGCCACCTATGGAGTAATGGGTTATGATACCTGTTTGAGTGATGAGTATATTGCTGAAATCTGCAATAATCTGCTATTTAAATACAGCTGTCTAGAAAAAGAGACAGCTGTATAAGTAACTTTCTGATTGCGCTGCCTCTACACCACTATAATCACCACCCATCAAGTTAAGTTTTTGGACAAGGACACATATGAGGATTTGAACCAGATTCTGCACAGGAAACATTCACTGTTTAAGACACTACTTAAGCCCCATGCCACCAGCTCAGGTTGATCTTTAGACTTGTGTCCACGTGTAATTGTCACTTCCAGCAGGAATAAGAACATGTCATCTTTGGAAGAATTTGCAGTCAGCTTGTGACATCAGAGTTAGCACACTGGTGAAGTTCTCTGCTGATAAATTAGAGGAGTCAGGAACATGTGGGTTCTATCCCCAGGATTTTCTCCGCGTGTCTCCAGCCTTTCCCCAGTGCGGGTTCACAAGGCGAGGAATTATTTTCTTTGTGTGTCAGACACTTCACAACATTTTTGGAAAAACATCACCTTTAACCCCTTCAGGACTGAGCCTGCTTTGGCCTTCAGGACGAAGCCGATTTTTCAAATCTGACGTGTCATTTTATGTGGTAATAACTCCGGAACGCTTTTACCTATCCAAGTGATTCTGAGATTTTTTTCTCGTGACATATTGTACTTTATGTTAGGGAAAAAATTTGGTCGATAAATTTAATATTTATTTGTAAAAAACACCAAGATTTAGAGAAACGTAGCAAAAATTTGCATTTTTCTAAATTTAAATGTATCTACTTGTAAAACAGATAGTAATACCACGCAAAATACTTACTAGTTTCCCATATGTCTACTTTAGTTTGGCATAGTTTTTTGAACATTCTTTTATTTTTCTAGGACGTTACAAGGCTTAGAACTTTAGCAGCAATTTCTCATATTTTCAAGAAAATTTCAAAAGCCTATTTTTTCAGGGACCAGTTAAGTTCTGAAGTGGCTTTGAGGGCCTTATATATTAGAAAGTCCCCATAAATCACCCCATTTGGAAAACTGCACCCCTCAAATTATTCAAAACAGCATTCAGAGAGTGTTTTAACCCTTTAGGTGTTTCACAGGAATTAAAGCAAAGTAGAGGTGAAATTTACAAATTTCATTTTTTATTTTTTTTTCAAAAATTCATTTGTAATACATTTTTTCTGTAACACAGAAGGTTGTACCCGAGAAATGTTACTTATTATTTATTTCCCAGATTCTGCAGATTTTAGAAATATCCCACATGTGGCCCTAGTGCGGTAATGGACTGAAGCACCGGCCGCAGAAGCAAAGGAGCACCTAGAGGATTTTGGGGCCTCCTTTTTTTAGAATATATTTTAGGCACCGTGTCAGGTTTGAATAGGTCTTGTGGTACCAAAACAGTAAAGACCCCCCAAAAGTGACCCCATTTTGGAAACAACACCCCTCAAGGAATAAATCTATGTGTATAGTTAGCATTTTAAAGCCACAGTTTTTTTGCTAAATTTATTTGAATTAGTATGTGAAGATGAAAATCTACTTTTTTTCTGAAAAAACATAGAAATTTTTAATTTTTACAAGGAATAAAGTAGAAAAAACACCCCAACATATGTAAAGCAATTTCTTCCGATTATAGCAATACCGCATATGTGGTAATAAACTGCTGTTTGCACCCACAGCAGGGCTCAGAAGGTAAAGAGCGCCATTTGGATTTTGGATTTCTGATTTTGCTGGAATAGTTTTCAGTGCCGTGTCATGTTTACAATGCACTGGAGGAACCAAAATAGTGGAAACCCCCCAAAAGTGACCCCATTTTGGAAACTACACCCCTCAAGGAATTTTTTTAGGGGTAAAGTTAACATTTTGACCCCACAGTTGTTTTGCTGAATTCATTGGAATTAGTCTGTAAAGGTAAAAATCTACTTTTTTTGCTGAAAAAACGTAGACATTTTTAATTTTGACAAGGAATAAAGGAGAAAAAGCGCCCCAACATTTGTAAAACAATTTCTCCAGATTACGTAAATACGCCATATGTGGTAATAAACTGCTGTCTGGACCCACACCGGGGCTTAGAAGGGAAGGAGCGCTATTTGGCTTTTGGAGCTCAAATTTAGCTGAAATGGTTTTTGGGTGTCATGTCGAATTTGCAAAGCCCCCGAGGGACCAAAACAGTGGAAACCCCCCAAAAGTAACCCCATTTGGGAAACTACACCACTTAAGGAATCTATCTAGGGGTATAGTGAGCATTTAGGCCCCACACGTCTTTTGCAGAATTTATTAGAATTAGGCCGTGAAAATTAATATCAACATTATTTGCACTAAAATGTTGAATTTTTTCAATTTCACGAAGGATAAAGGAGAAAAAACCGCCCAACATTTGTAAAGCAATTTCTCCCGAGTACGGCAATACCCCACATGTGGTCATAAATGTTTTTCATTAGAAAGTAATTAACCCTTTCCGGACTGATCCATGTTTTGCTTTTTCTTTTTAATTTTTCCCTCCCCGCTTTCCGAGAGCCATAACTTTTTTATTTTTCCATCAATAGAGTGGTGTGAGGGCTTATTTTTTGCGGGACGAGCTGTAGTTTTTATTAGTACAATTTTTTGGTACATACAACTTTCTTAGCACTTTTTATTACATTTTTTGGTAGAGCCAAGGTGACCAAAAAACAGCGGATTTGCAGTTTTAAATTCTTTATTTTTCACGGCGTTCACCATGCGAGGTAAATAATGGTATATTGTAATAGCTTGGACTTTTACGGACGCAGCGATACCAATTTTGTGTATTTTTTTTAATTTTTTTAAATTTTTAGAGAAAAAATGTGAAAAGGTTGTTTTTTTGGACTTTAAATATTTATGTAATTTTTTCCACTAATAATAACTATTTACTTTTGTTTTTACAAATTTTATTAATCCCCATAGGAAACTTGAACCAGCGATCGTTAGATCACTGGTAGAATACACTGCAATACTAATGTATTGCAGTATATTGTCATTTTTACAGGCTCCTGTAACAGCGCGAACGCTGCTTCTGTCCGTTAGTCCCGGGTGTCAGCTGTAATACACAGCTGACACCTGCAGCGTATGGCGTGGGCTCAGCACGTGAGACGCTCCATATATCACCCCCCACACCACGACATGCTATTAAGTCATGGTGCGCGAAAGGTTTCATGCGCAGCGGATGGTGCAAAGTGAAAATTCAAATTTTTGAGTGATGTGCCATTTTAGTGTACTATATGTTGTGCCCAGTTTGTGCCACAAATAAAATATTAACAGGGTTCTCCCGGGTATGACGATGCCATATCGGTGGACATAAACGGCTGTTTGGGCACGCTGTAGGGCTCAGAAGGGAGGGACACCATTTGGCTTTTGGAGCGCATATTTTGCTTGGTAGTAGCTCTGGCGTTTTGCTGGTATTTCAGTTTATAATGTTGGGGCACATGTAGGCTGGGCAGAGTACATCAGGGGCATAATAAGAGGGTATAATAATGGGGTAAATAAATAATAATCCGCAGATATGTGGCCAGTGTCGCACTGATAAATGGCGCCCGATCTTATCCGCTTTTGGAACCCTCTGCACATTTTGCATCGCTATAATCTGGGAGCCGGAACTTTTATTATTTTCTCACCACCGGAGCCGTGTGAGGGCTTATTCTTTGCGGGACAATCTGTAGTTTTCATTGGTACCATTTTTTGGTACATGCGATTTTTTTTGATCACTTTTTATTCAATTTTTCGTCAAGCCAGGTGACCAAAAACCATCAATTCTGACAATGTTTTTTGTTTATTTTTTACGGCTTTCACCCTGGGCTATAAATGACCATTATACTTTATTCTGCGGGTCGATACGATTACTGCGATATCAGATGTATATCGTTATTTTTACATTTTGCAGCATTTGCGCAATAAACTAACTTATTTATAAAATAAACTATTTTTTGTGTCACCGTATCCTGAGAGCCGTAACTTTTTTATTTTTCAGTCAAAAAAGCTGTGTAAGGGCTTGTTTTTTGCGGGACAGGATGTAGTTTGTATTGGTCCTATTTTGGCGTACATGCGACTTTTTGATCACTTTTTATTGTATATTTTGGGAGGGGTGGTGACCAAAAAATAGTGATTTTCGTTTATTTTATTTGCGGTGTTCATCGTGCGGGAAAAATAATATTATAGTTTTATAGTTGGGGTCGTTACGAACGCGGTGATACCAAATATGTGTACTTTTTTTTTACGTGTTAATTGTTTTTCCTATAATAAAAGACTTATTATAGGAAAAAAAGCAGTTCATGTTTATGTCACTTCTAACTTTTATTTTTACACTTTTTTTAAAAATATTTTTATTCTTTTTTTTAAATTTCTTTACTTGATCTGATCGCTGCTGGAATACATTACGCTACCTATGTAGTGTAATGCATTCCAACTGTCATTGTGACGTGACAGTCACACTGACAGGAAGCCTCCGGCTGGTCCTCATAGGCTTCTGTACATGGCAGCCGGAAGCCATTGTCTGGCGTCCGGTTGCCATGGGTACCATCGCCAGCCCCCGTGATTTCACGTGGGGGCTGCCGATCGGCGCTAAACTCCTTAGATGTGGCGATCGGAATTGACTGCCGCATCGAAGGGGTTAACTGCCGATGGGCCGCTGATCGGCAACAGGGAATGCAGGGCAGACACCCTGCACAGTTAACCGCCGCTGCGGTGTAGCGCCGCGCGGCGGTTAACTGTGAAAGCACAAACGTAACTGCAGTCGAGGTGCGCGAAGTTACTGCTCACCTCGACGTGCATTAACGGCAAGGTGCGGGAAGGGGTTAAGCTCAGGCAGCAGGCTTGTATTAGTGAGGAGAGTGCCATCTACAACACAAGAGGCATGCAGAAAGCCTTGAACCCAGGTACATGGTCTAACACTGCACTATTCCTGAACTCAGCACTTTAAGGGGTTTACAGGAGGCGAGATGATCATTTTAGGCACAACTCCAAGGAGTAAAGCTCATTTAACCCCTTCCTGCCGCAGCCATTTTTGTGATTTTTATGTTAATTTTTTTCTCCCCACCTTCCAAAAGCCATAACTTTTTTATTTGACCAATTTTAAAGCTGTATGGGGACTTGTTTTTTGCGAGAAGAGTTTTAGTTTTTCATGGCACCATTTATTGTACCATATAATCTATTGGGATACTGAAAAAATAAATATTTGTGGGGTGAAATAGGAAAACAACAGTGATTTCTCAATCTTAGGTATTTTATTTTTAACAATTAGGGTATGTTCACACGCTTAACAAAAAACGTCTGAAAATACAGAACTGTTTTCAGTCCTGGAGGCCTTCTTTAGGCCCCTGGGCTGCCATGACAACCATCGGCACCACACGATCGCGTTGCGTGGGGCCGATGCGCTGCGAGAGTGTGGCCGCCCCTCTCTTTCTAACGTCTTAGATGCTGCGATCATGATTGGTCTCAGCATCCAAGTGGTTAAACGGCCAGGAACAGCGCGATCACTGTTCCTGGCCATTGGTCCTGGGTGTCTGTGGGTGAGCCCGCTCAAAAAAAAATCACCCCCTGCACCATGACATGTTATTATGTCGTGGTGCAGGTAGGTGTTAAAGTGCATATAGTTCCCCTCCCCCATCACCAGCATCTATTAATCGTTCTTCTCCGCTCTGTACAGTAGATTATATTTCCTATTCTTACTAAAGATATTGTACAAATATTATACAGGAGAACGGTGTCAGTGACATCTAGAGAAGACGAGTCGTTCATTCATGGATTACTTCTAAACCAACTTTCTGTACCACTTGTTAGGCCCCATGCACACAACCGTGCCCGCATTTACGGGCCGTGCTCCCATTATTAAGTATGGGAGCACGGTCCATAAAATAAAAAAATAGGACATGTCCTATTTTTTACGCAAGATTTATACGGCATGGACACCTTCCCGTAAATATACCGGGAGGTGTACTTCGACCATAGAAATGAATGGGTCCGTAATTACGGACGATTTTTACGGTCGTCTCCATGTGGCCTTAGAGCCGGGTCACTATAGATAACACATAGAGTAGTTTTCAGACAGACACAAATTTTGCTTTTCACAAAGTTGGCTGCTTCAGTGTTTTTCGATCTTTTAGACAAAGGTTTCTATGGTTACTGAAGTACAATTATAAGCACTTAGTTATCACTTTTGCCTTGTGGCATGATGCTCCACCATGCTGGAAAAAGCATTATCATCACCAAAATGCTCCTGGATGGTTGGGAGAAGTTGGTCTTGGAGGATGTTTAGATCCCATTCTTTATTCATGGAATTGTTCTTAGGTAAAATTGCATCCTCTCCCTGGATGAAAAGCAGCCCCACATATGAATGGTCTCAGGATACTTTACTGTTGGCATGACACAGACCTCATGGTAGCGCTCACCTTTTCTTCTCTGGACAGTCATTCTTCCAGATGTACCAAACAGTCTGAAGGGGGCGTCATGAGAGAAAAACCAGTCCTATGCAGTCCAATCCTTGTACTTCCTGCAGAATGTCAGTTTGTCCTCAATGTTTTTCTTGGAGAGAAGTGGCTTCTTTGCTGCTTTTCTTGACACCGGGCCAGCCTCCAAGAGCTTTCACCTCACCATGCGTGGAGATGCACTGACACCTGCCTGCTGCCATTCCCGAGCAAGCTCTGCACTGGTGTTGAACCAATCCCGTAGCTGAATCCTCTGGGGGACGGTCCTGGCACTTGCTGGACTTTCATCGGCGCCCTGAAGCCCTCTTCACAGCAATCAAACCTCCCTCCTTGAAGTTCTTGATGATCCGATGAAGGGTTGATTTAGGGGCAATCTTACAAGCAGCAATGTCCTTGCCTGTAAAGCACTTTTGACTACACGTGTTTCCTTGGAAGTAAACATGGTTAACAGAAGAAGATAATGATTTCAAGCACCATTCTCCATTTAAAGCAACCAGTCTGCTGCCTTGAACGCATTAACACTTCCTCCTGAGATAACGAGAAGATCACTGAAATTATGTTAGCAGGTCATTTTGTGACAGTGGAAATTGGGTTTTTGTGATTAAGATAATTTTTATGGTAAGGAATGACTTTACAAATAATTGCATTTCATCTGATCGCTCTTCATAACAATCTAGAGTTAATGCACATTGCCACTATGAAAACTGAAACAGCAAACTGTGAAAATCAAAATTTGTGTCTGTTTCAAAACTTTTGGCCTTTACAATGTACACATGAATAACCTGAGACACATACCGCACATGTGTCACTCACACATAAAACACATGCCGCACACACTCCACTGAAACCTAGAACATTAACTTACAATGGGGTGTATTGGGCCAGAGAATGGTGCAACGTGTAGCATTTTTTTCCCCATCAAATCTGACGGAAACTGCGACAGACATTCTGACACAAATGAAAACAGAACTTAACGTCTCTGCAGGTACTGGGGGTGTTGGTTTAGGCTTCATGCCCACTTCAGTCTTTTTCCTCAGGGTGCTAGCCACTTTTCAGACGGCTATCACACTGACCCATTCATTTCATTGGGGCCATGCACACTTCAGTTTTTTTACGGTCCCGTTGCTCCGTTCCGACAAAAGTAGAGCATGTCCTACTTTGGTCCGAGATTCCGTGACCGTTAGGCCCATGCAAGTCAATGGGGCCGTCAAAAAAACTTAAGGCACACGGAAGGCATCTGTGTGCCGTCCGTGTATGATGGAGCCGTTGCCTAGCAACGGCCGGTCGGGCAGAGGTACACATACAGCAGATACTGCACTGCACTAATCGACAGCCCCTTCTCTCTGTCAGCACTGATAGAGAGAAGAGGCTGCTGATCAGTGCTGGAACGCAGCGATATTAAGAAAAATAAGTTCATATGTACCACGGCTGTTGTCTTGGTGACGCGTCCCTCTTCTGACATCCAGTCCGATCTCCATGCATGATGCGGCAGTCCATGTGACCGCTACAGACTGTGATTGGCTGCAGCGGTCACATGGTCTGATACGTCATCTCAGGAGGCCGGACTTGAGGAAGAAGCAGGCAAGCAGGGAGTTTGGGTAAGTAGTAACTTTTTTTTGTTGCAGGTTTTTTTTAATGAACCATTAATCTATATTGTGAGCGCCGCACATGGTATGCCCTGTCCAGCGGTATTCTCTGTCCAGAGTGCTGAAAGAGTTAAAAGGCTGCAGTGATCGGCAGTAACTCTTTCAGCACCCTGGACAGTGAGTATTGCTGGACAGGGAATAGCATGTGCAGCACTCACAATGTCGTGTACATAGTGTGAACGGGTTTCAGTTTCCTCTCGGAAACTGAAACACAGAAGTGTACACGGAGTACACACGGGAAGCACACTGATCCAATCACGGACACACGGATCTGTGAAAAACGGCCATGGAAGTGTGCATGAGGCCTTACTGTTGACAGTAATAAAGAGAGTGGCACGTGAGCAGCTGCTGTATTCCAGGTCCAGTGGCTGCTTAATGCTCTTATCAAAGATGTCTGAGAAATCTACCGATACGACTCCACCCCATAGACCAAACAGTGGAGTGACTAATGCTGGGCTGATGTGCAAACTCTTCCCTTCTGGGCACTGTCTCCTCTTTGCCACATGATTGCTGCTCGATTATATATGTCACGGCTGTGTGCTATGCTCCGCCGTAGTGGAGAAGCAGACGGCCAAACAATAGTCAATAACAGTCTCCCGGACAAGAGTACCTGGGAGGATGTACAGGCAGATGCTCGGAGTAGCAGACACGTGGCACAGGTGATGCTTGATGTGGCAGATGACACCAGACGGGGCAGACACACATGACTCCGACAATAGGCTTAGAATCAGGAACGAAACACAGCAACAGGATACAGGTTACGGGAAGCAGGAAATGGGAACACTGGGAGCAGAATACAATTAAGGGATCATTTGCATAGACGAACACAGGAAGACTAACAGCGCTCAGGCAAGGAGAGGAAGGGCAAACCCTTTTTTAAAATCCATGGTGTCAGGGGGTTGGTTGGGAAACTTTAGACAGGTTGGAGCACTGGCCCTTTAAGACTGGGAGTGAGCACGCGCGCAGCCTACGGGAGACAGGGGAGAGCATGAGGGAGACGCCAGCATGAAGACATGAAGTACTGCGGTCGCGGCAACCGGTAAGTGGGACATGCCGGTGCCCCCCCCCCTTATGTCCCCCTCTTCTTAGGTGCAGAGCGTAAAAAAGGAACTTTTGGATGAGTGCTGGAGCATTGATGTTCTCCTCCGGCTTCCAGGACCTCTCCTCAGGACCAAACCCTTTCCAGTCTACTTGATAGAAAGACTTTCTTATAATAAAGAAAGGAGGAAACCTCCAGCTCACCAGTAGTTGCGTCTCCAGACACCTCGCACGGATCCCCGCTATGGCCAGCGGTGGGTATATCAGGAAAAAGAAAGAAAAAATCCAGCACTGTGTTTGATTAAAAAGGAAAATTGTTCCCAATTTTATTGAAAAAATAGTTAAAAGTTGCACGGAGACGCAGTCTCAAGGTGTATATATAAAGCGGGCTGGATGACCTTGGCCTATGCGTTTCGAGCAAGCGTGTTGCTCTTAGTCATGGCAAAAAGACTTTCTTGCTACCCTCTTGTAGTCCAGAATCTCTTTCACCTCAAAGATGTCAGAAGAACCACTGGGAGCAACTGCAGAACGAGGGGACTTACTGTAGCGGTTCAGAACCACAGGTTTCAGGAGGGATACATGAAATTAGTTGGGGATTCTGAGGGTAGGAGACAGCCGAAGCTTATAGGACACAGGGTTTATTTGTTGCAGGACTTCAAAAGGTCCGAGGAACCTGAGAGCGAATTTTGTAAGAGGGAATTTTTAAGCGGATGTTTTAAGAAGACAACCAGACCTTGGTTCCAGGAGGAAACTGGAGAAAATTACCTTCTGAGGGCCTTAGTTTGGCCATGATTTCAGTCGCAGTAAGCCATCTCTTGTCTTCTACGTGTATAAGGTCACCTGTGCATTTAATCCCTGCTGCCTCCCAATAGGTAAAAATACCACCTCTTTCTACTCCCGGCAAAAATTCCGGATGTCCCCATAAAGGCATATGTTTAGAAAGTGAGGCAGGTCAAAGAGTTTACGAACCGCTTTCCAAGCTAGGACTGTATCCCTCAAGAAAATGGAGGCTTTGAGACGGCACGGAAGTGAAGCAACTTTACAATGCAATAAGGCTTTCAAATTCCAGGGTGAGGCATACGCCCCTTCCAGGTCTAAATTGGAATAATGACTAGATTCATGGAGCCAATGACTACATGGCGAAAGAGACATATCACATTATAACCCCTGACACTAGGGAACTTCAGCCCCCCATCATGTTTACCTAGCATAAGTTTAGTGAGTGAAATGCGAGGTCTCTTGCCTGCCCATATGAATTTTGTAAATGCGGAATTCAATTTGGACACATCAACATGCTTAAGCATCAGCGGGAGCATTTGGAAGGGGTACAAACGTCTAGGAAAACTGATCATCCTGATCAGGTGGCATCTCCCCAACAGGGACAACGGTAGCTGTCGCCATCTCGTGAGTTCCGCCTGTATTTTTGTAAGGAGCGGTGGATAGTTAAGGCCGTACAAGGTCTCAGGCACCTTCCCTATCTTAATGCCCAAATATGTAATACACTGCCTAGCTGGGTATATCCTACACCCCAAGGACTGCCAGAAGGTTCTAGGTAATGGTCGTCCTAATTCCAAAAGTTCACTTTTAGCGACATTGACTCTGTACCCCGAGCATTGCCCAAAGTCATGTAAAAAACGAAAAACAGGTAGTAGATGTTCCTGAGGATTTAACAGAAAAATTGTCATCGTCAGCAAACAAGGCTATCTTAACTGCCGAAGACCCCACCTGTATACCTGTAAACAATGTGGACTCCTCTAAAAACCTAGCCATAGGTTCCAAAGCTAAATCAAATAATAGTGGCGACAAGGGGCAGCCCTGACGGGTCCCTTTATATAGTTGAAAGGGGGCCGAAAGAAACTCTGGGGTATGGATTCGAGCTTGGGGATTAGCATAAACACCCTTCAAAAAGATCCTAAAGGCTCCCTGGATATGCATCCTGTCCAGCACCATCCCCAGCCATTCCCACTGTATGTTATCGAAAGCCTTCTCCGCGTCCAACGCCAAGAGCGCCGGTCGAGCACCTGGCTGGATCATGCCTAACCGCCTCTAACACCATCAAAACCTTTCGCAGATTTGCCACAGCTGCTTTACCCCTAACAAAGCCCACTTGGGATCTTCCCACCATTGCAGGCAAATATAAAGCCAAGCGATTTGCTAACATTTTGGAGAGTAATTTCTGGTCTTGGTCTATCAATGATATAAGGCGGTAAGACCCCGGGTCAAGAGGATCCCTCCCTTTTTTGGGCAACACCTTTATATGCGCTATTTTGGACTCAGCGGGGAATATGCCTGTACTTAGTAAAGCGTTATAATAATCCACCAAGATGGGGCTAACTTCATTTCTTAAGGACTTAAAATTCTCCCGTAAACCCATCCGGTCCCGGGGCTTTCCCATTAGATAAGGTCCGTATAGTACCCGTAATTTCCGTTAATGTGACATCTGCGTTCAATAAATCACATTGCTCCTGAGTGAGTCCAGGCAAGTTCTCCAAGTGCGATCATTTTGTACATCTAGGTTAAGGGATTTGTCTAAAGAAGCCACCACACAGTCACCCTATGAGGCGTCGGACCGATGACCTCATCCAGAGTATATTTAGATGCTGTATAGAGGGGACCGTTTTATCCGACCACGTCCCAGATCTCTGTTCAAAGCTTGGGGAAGGTGGACTCAGGATGCGGATATAGGGGAGACCATACTGGAAGGTTGGGAGACGGTACGGAAGGTCATCTTGAGTGAGAGCTGGAGGGAAACCTACTTTACGTTAATGCATTCAGCAATATATGGCTTTGATATCTTACCTTCTCGGTCATTCCCCGATCGTATCACGGCCTGCCCGATGTGTAACACTCCATTGACGAATCTTTGGCATGGAGTATGGAGTTGTGCTCATACTAAAGGTTACTGGCTGATGGTGCACAAATATATCTTAGATCATTGGAAGGCGATACTTCCGATGACGCCCCATTCACTGTTGTTCCACCAGGCGCGACCACCAGAAGAGGAAGGTAGTCGGGAGATGAGATCTCCTCCCCCCTTGATACACACAATTTTACTAGTGGCCTTAAGGTGTCTTCTCTGTAGATGGCTGGACACTGACACTCCGGGTCTTGACATGATCGTGTTTTTATTTTGTTTCACAAATTGCGTGTTGTTCAATTATGACGCATATTCTATGTGATCTATGTAATCTTTTTGTCTGTTTAAAACAAAATGTGAAAATTTGTCAATAAAAATGATGTTTCAAAAAAATAAATAAACAAATAAATAAATAAAAGACAAGTTCTGGGTTAAGTATACGAGGGAGTCCTACTTTAAGCTCAAGAAATTCCATTACCTCAGCCCAGAAATTATTAATAATCGGACATTCCCAGAACATATGTAGGAAGGAGCCCTCAACTCCGTGGCAATGCGGGCAGACAGGGGTAGGTATACATCCCATTCTAAATCATTTGGAAGTGGTGTAGTAAATTTGGGGGAAAATTATCAACTGAATAAGTCGGTCTCTTGTAGATATCAAGGGACCAGGGAGAGCGAATAGCATTTCCTTATGATCTTCTGTAGATACAGAGGAAAGTGTCTGAGACCAATGATCCAAGGCTCTATCAAGTTTTCTAGAAGATACGGTTAACAACTGTCTATAAAGTGTGGATAATGGTTTAGCCAACGTCTCCTGTGTCACCCAAACCTCCACCTTGGATGTACAAAGTTTAACGTTATACTCTGCAAATTGCGACCAGAGGGCATGTCTAAGCTGGAAATAACGGAACCTGAGATGAGTCGGGATCTGGTGTTTGGACTGAAGTTGTGCAAAAGCAACTACTTTATCTTCCACTGTTACATCCTCCAAGGTCAATATACCCAGAGTTGCCTAGTCACTAGGGTCAGGGAGGCCTCTTAACCGCATCAGAAGCGGGTTATACCAGAGTGGTGTCCTAGGTGAGCAGGACACCTCTTCTGAGTCAAAGAGCAACGAAGATCTCTGCCAGACCTCCAAAGTAGTCTGCATTGGGACTCTAAGTGCCTGTCCTGGGGGGGGGGGGGGGGGGAGTTCACCAGGGCTTTGTAGGAACTGAGAAGTGATGCTTCCAGCTCAGTACAGGGATTAAAGTGCCTATTGGTAAACCACCACCACACGTAAACCAGTTATACAGCAAGGAAGTAGAGGTATAAATTCGGGAGGGCAAGCCCACCCTACTCAGTGGGTAGTTGTAGTGTGCCCAAAGTGATTCTAGGAGTACCCCATGCCCAAATAAAAGATCTAAGATCTTTATCAATATTCGAGTACAGGGAAAGCGGTAACCATACTAGAGAATTATGAAAGAGGTACAAGAATCTAGGCAGTGACTTCATTTTAAACAAATTAATTCTGCCTGTAACCGTGAGAGGGAGGTGTTTCCATCTTTCAAAGTCTATTTGAAGACGTTGCACCAAAGGTGTGACATTATCAGGTATAAAAGTGCAAATATCTGGGCTAATCCCTATACCCAGATAAATAATTTTATCCGCTCATTCTAGTGGAGAAGGAAGTGGAGTTTCTCTAGCTGCATCGTCTATCACCAAAGATTTTGACCAATTTACACGAAGGGCAGAGAAGGACGTAAATAAAACAAACAGAGATAACATTGCCTGTAGAGATGGACCTGGATCATTCAGGAATAGAAGTGTATCATCTGTGTAGAGAGAGACACGTTCCTCCTTTTGACCCATCTCAAAACCCTTTATATCAGGTGCGGCTCTTATAGCTAGTGCTAATGGCTCAATAGCCAATGCAAGAAGGGAAGTGTAGTGCTAATGGCTCAATGGCCAATGCAAGAAGGGAAGGGGATAGTGGGCAACCCTGTCTAGTCCCTCGGGCAAGTGTGAATGAAGGGGAGATGTGACAATTGGTTTTTACACTCGCTATAGGTTGGGAGTATAAGAACTGCACCCATCGGATAAACCTGGGTCCAAATCCAAACTTACCTAGCACAGACCACTCTACTGAGTCGAATGCTTTCTTATGGTCCAAAGAGGCCATTATTCTGGAGCCTCTTGACCCTGCAGTAGATGATATGTTAGTGAAGAGCCTTCAAAGGTTAACATCAGTGGCCTTCCCTGGCATGAAACCAGATTGGTCTGGATGAATAAAATGAGAAATTATTTTTTGCAGACACATATTTTGGCTTATATTTTAATATCACAATTGAGGAGTGAAATAGTCCAGTATGAGCCACAATCTGTAGGATCTTTGAGGGGCTTGGTGATCAGCACTATAAGAGCTTCCCTCATAGAAGGGGGAGGGTATTACCCCTATTGAAGGATTGAAAAAGGTTAAGAAAATGAGGTGCAATTTGTTCAACATGCAATTTATACCATTCTATGGGTAAACTATCTAGACCCGGGGTTTTCCTGTTTGGAAAGGATCTAATAGCCTCAGTAATTTTCTCTATAGTCCAGTCAGCTTCCAGTAATTCAACATCCTCCCTATCCAGAGTGGGGAATACAATACTGTCTAAATATGCTCTAGGTCAGGTGGATTATTTGAGACCTTAGAGGAGTATAAATCAGAGTAAAATGTAGCAAAGGTGTCATTAATGGCCAGGGGGGGTCGTTAAAAGGCATCCCAGTACAAGAGGTGATTTCCAAAATTTGATTCGGGGTGTTGTCCTCTCTGGCTAAGTAAGCCAACAAAAGACCATTCTTATCCTCCTGTTCAAAAACCCTCTGTTGGGAGTACAAAGTTTTCTTCCTGGTGAGCTCAGTCAATAAAAGTGTATATTCACGTTGCTTTGCTGGGAAGGTAGTAAAGGCCGAGGAGTCCCTAGTCCAGAGATATTCCTCCTCTGCTGCAACCAGTTTAGCCTCCAATACCGGATGTTGTTCAGCCTGGCCCCTGCATTGTGAGGTCATTGCCCGTAAAATCACCCCTCTGATATATGCCTTAAAGGCGTCCCATACTAGATTGCTATCTGTCGAACTTGAATTAATATTTTCAAAAATCTGTAATTCCTCTTTCTAAGGAGGTTACTGTCACATTGTGGGTTTGTGGACCCACTAGGCCGTACCGCCGTAGCGGGGAGGCAGCTGGCCAAACAACAGGAAACCCCAGCAATACAATGTCCCGCACAAGGGTACGTGGATAGTCCAGACAGTGGCCGCAGCTCTGGCACTGATGGAGATGGATGCAGCAAGTAACGCCAAATGTGGCGGATGAAACAGGTGCCGCAGGTTGCGCCAGATGTGGCAAATTCCTCAGTACGTGGCAGATGACAGAGGACGTGGCGGATGACACGGATGCCGCAGCTTGCGCCAGATGTGGTGAATTCCTCTGAACGTGGCAGATGACACAGGATGTGACACGACTCCGACACTAGTAGGCACTGGAACAAGAACAGCACGGGATACAGGAACAGGTAACAGAGCACGGGTAACAACTGGAATGGGAAACACTAAGGGACCATTTGCAACACAGACTTAGGATAACTAACAATGCTCAGGCCAGGATCAGAAGGCTGGGGCCTTCTTATAGACCAGGAAATCGTGGCAGTTGATGATGATGATGATTTCCTCTTGTGCGCACGCTGGCCCTTTAAGGCCGGGCACGAGCGTGCGCGCGCACCCTACAGGACACAGCAGACTGGAGCAGTAGTGAGCGCTGGCGTCTCCTAGGAAGGAGATGGGGACCACTCACGGATCCATGGCTGCGGGCGTCGGGAGGTGAGTAAACCTGACGGCCCGTGGCCATGGACTCTACAGTATCCCCCCCTCTTACGCCCCCTCTTCTTGGGGCCAGAGCGAGAGAGGAATTTTTTAATAAGAGCAGGAGCACTGAGGTTCTCTTCAGATGAAGGCTCTCAGCCGAAACGTACGTCGGGTGTGACGCCAGACAGCACCAATCTATGGGTAAGTTGCTTATACTATATATCCACATATACTTTTTATGTAACCATTTGTTTGGGTCTGGTGCTGACTGCATCTTTGCCTTCAAATGATTACTCAGACCTGGGACTCTTTGCATATTATCCAGGACACATTACATGTCTCCTGGGTTTATATATTGTATACATTATGTAGAGCACTGAATGTGCTTTCATGGTTGCAGTTACTCCAAGTCTTACTCATGATACTTCCAAAACACATGTATGTTTATTTATTATCCAACTATTGACAACTGTCTGGCCTCATCTGCTTCACACTGTGGTCATCATCTTTGATTTTAATGTGTGTGTTTTTTATATTTTGTACCAATAAAATTATATATTTTATCAATATAAGCATGGTTTTGACTCTATTTTTAGGTTTTTATTCTGATTCTCTCAACTTGCCCATTGGACTGGGGGTGATAGGCCGAGGAAAAGTCCAATCTTACATCCAGGAGTTTACAGACGGCTGTCCAGAACTTTGAGGTAAACTGAACCCTCCGGTCGGACACAATGTGAAGAGGCAAGTCATGCAAGCGAAAGATGTGTAGAATGAAGAGACTCACCAGTCGGGGAGTAGAAGGTAGGCCGGTCTGTGGGATAAAATGTGCCATCTTAGAGAACCGGTCCACCCCCACCCAGACAGTGTTGCATCCTACTGAGGGGGGAAAGTCTGTGACAAAGTCCATCGCAATGTGCTGCTAGGGGTGTTTGGTACAGGCAGAGGTTGAAGCAGACCGGCAGGCTTGGAGTGAGTAACTTTGTTGGAAGCACACACCGTGAGAGAAGAGACAAAGTCCAGAACATCTTTAGGTAGCGTGGGCCACCAGAAGTCACGAGCAATCAGGTATCAGGTTTTACAGACACCAGCGTGGCCAGCCAGTTTAGAACTGTGTCCCCAGCGGAGAATTCTTCTCCTGTCTGCCAACCTAACAAAAGTCCTCCCAGGAGGGATATCTCTAACCTGCAGAGGATTAGCAGTGACAATGCAGGACGGGTCTATGATAGTCTGAAGGGACTCCACCGTGTCTTCCGTCTCAAATGATCTGGACAGGGCATCAGCCCTCACATTTTGTCCGCGGGACGGTAGTGGAGCACAAA
The DNA here is from genome assembly GCF_050947455.1 of Rhinoderma darwinii. Lineage (NCBI taxonomy): Eukaryota > Metazoa > Chordata > Amphibia > Anura > Rhinodermatidae > Rhinoderma > Rhinoderma darwinii. The sequence goes on along the minus strand of NC_134697.1, from coordinate 95,351,504 downwards.
CTGGAAACGAGAGAACAGCGACCACCTGGCTTGACGGGGATTCAGTCGTTGAGCAGACTGAAGGTAGGTGAGGTTCTTGTGGTCGGTGAAGATCAGGATGGGATGAGCTGCGTCCTCTAGAAGATGTCTCCACTCCTCCAAAGCCAATTTGATGGCTAGTAGCTCCCGATCTCCAACAGAGTAATTGCGCTCAGCAGAAGAAAAAAGTCTAGAATAGTAGCCACATACTACTGCCTTTCCTTTGGAGCTCCTCTGGAACAGAAGAGCACCATCACCAACAGAGGAAGCGTCCACTTCCAGTGAGTACTGCCGAGATACGTCAGGATAATGGAGGATCGAAGCTGAAGTGAAGGCTCTCTTGAGGCTAATAAATGCGGACTCTGCCTCTGTAGTCTACACCTTGGCGTTCACACCCTTCTTGGTAAGGGTAGAGATGGGAGCCGTCAGAGATGAGAAGTTAGGAATAAACTGCCGGTAGAAATTGGCGAATCCCAGGAACCGCTGTATGGCCCTTAGGCCTTGAGGATGTGGCCACTCCAGCACAGCTCTCACTTTCCCAGGATCCATCTTGAGACCTTGATCCGAGATGATGTAGCCCAGAAAGGGCAGAGAACTCCTCTAAAAGACGCATTTTTCCAGCTTGGCGTATAAACGATTCTCCCTTCATCGTAGTAGAACTTGACAGACATGCCTCTGATGAGTCGTCGAATCTGGAGAGAAAATCAAAATATAAATCGAGATAAACAACAACACAGACATAGAGGAGATCTCGGAAGATATCATTAACGAACTCCTGAAACACTGCGGGAGCGTTACACAGTCCGAAGGGCATAACTAGGTATTCGTAGTGCCCGTCCCGGGTGTTAAATGCCGTCTTCCATTCGTCACTCCAGCGAATCCAGACTAGGTTATAAGCCCCCGCAGGTCTAGATTAGAGAACAATTTGGCTCCTCGTATGCGATCAAACAGTTCGGATATAAGTGGCAACGGGTATTTGTTCTTGACCGTGATCTGGTTGAGACCACCGTAGTCAATGCAGGGTCGAAGGGATCCGTCCTTTGTTTTAACGAAGAAGAATCCAGCCCCGGCCGGGGAGGAAGACTTTCGTATGAAACCCCTCTCCAAATTCTCCTTGATATAGGCCGACATGGATAGGGAATCTGGCAAGGAGAGAGGATATACTCGGCCACGGGGGGAGAGAGGCATTAGGGACCAGTTCAATGGGGCAATCATAAGCCCGATGTGGAGGCAGTGTCTAAGGCTCCCTTTTGCTGAAAACATCTGCATACTGAGCAAACTGGGGAGGCAGTCCCGCCAATGACTGAGGCAGAGGAGGCTTGACAGGAAGGATCTGTAACAGACAACGACCATGGCACTTGGAGCCCCATTGGAGAACTTCTCTAGAATTCCAGTCCAGGACTGGGGCATGTAGTCGAAGCCAAGGCAGGCCCAGCAGAACAGGATTGATGGCCTTGGGCAAAACAAGGAAAGAAATTAATTCAGAATGAAGTACTCCAACCTGGAGCTTCAACGGTTTGGTTTTAGAAACGATGGGATCCGGCAGAGGCAGTCCATTAACTGAGGCAACAGCCAAAGACGTCTCTAGGGGAACTGTGGGCAACTGAAGATGATCCACAAGCTCTTTCTGAATGAAGTTTGCAGCAGAACCAGAGTCAAGATAGGCAGAAACTTGATGCGTCTTGTCGCCGGATACTAGGGTCACCGGAATAGTCAGCTTGGAACAGAAAGCTTTATTAGGTACCGTTCCATCTAGGGTTGTCTCTCCAACCAATCCTAGGCAATGGGGTCTCTCTGGCCTCTGGGGACACAAACGCACAATATGGCCTCTGAGGCCGCAATACAGTCAAAGTCCAGAACTGTGTCTGCGTTGTCTCTCCTGGGTGGACAATTTGACAAAGTTACTCAGCATCGGATCCTCTGGTGGGACGACTGAGGAAGATTGCTGAAAAGTAGAATCCAGCCTAGGAAGCTGTCTCTCCCGGAGAACCTCTTGGGAACGTTCCCGGATCCTCATGTCAACCCGGGAGGCTAGTAGGATAAGATCGTCCAGGGTAGATGGCAGATCGCGAGCAGCCAGCTCGTCCTTGAACCCCGAAGACAGTCCCTGCCAGAATGTGGCCACCAAAGCCTCGTTGTTCCAGGTCAATTCAGCAGCCAGGATACGGAACTGAATGGCATACTCGCCCACGGAGAGGTCTCCCTGGTGTAGGGTCAGCAAGGATGCAGCAGCCGAAGAAACTCTCCCAGGTTCCTCAAAGATCGAGCGGAAGGTCTGTAAGAAGCACTGCAAGTCATGGGTCTCTGGTCGCTGATGTTCCCTGAGAGGTTTAGCCCATGCCAGGGCTTTCCCAGTAAGGAGAGAGATGATGAAGGCGATCCTGATGTCATCCGAAGAGAAGGACCTGGCATGTAGTCTGAAGTGGATCAGGCACGGATTCAAAAATCCCCTGCAGGACCTCGGGTCTCCGTCATAGCGTGGAGGTAGCGTCAAGAAACACAGGGGGTTGGTACCGGTACAGACAGAAAGTATAGCAGGAGGAACCGCAGGAACGGGTGCGGTGATGACTATGGTTGGAGCAAGCAGCGGATGGGCTATGGCGTTCACCGACAGGAGTAGTTGGTCTTGTCGTGACTGGAGATCCTCCATCTCGGCCAGCATGGCTTGTGTCGTCAAAGTCTCAGGTTGACCAGCGGGGTCCATGGCCTGAGCGTACTGTCTCGAAGCGGGTTAGTGGACCCACTAGGCCGTACAGCCGTAGCGGGGAGGCAGCTGGCCAAACAACAGGAAACCCCAGAAATACAATGTTCCGCACAAGGGTACCTGGATAGTCCAGACGGTGGCCGCAGCTTTGGCACAGATGGTTGCAGCAAATAACGCCAAACGTGGCGGATGACACAGAAGCCGCAGGTTGCGCCAGACGTGGCGGATTCCTACGGACGTGGCAGATGACACAGGACGTGGCGGATTCCTCCGGACGTGGCAGATGACACAGGATGTGGCGGATTCCTCCGGACGTGGCAGATGACACAGGACGTGGCGGATTCCTCCGGACGTGGCAGATGACACAGGACGTGGCACGGCCAGATACTAAAGGCACAGCATGGGAAACAGGAACAGAGAACAAGGCACGGGTAACAACTGGAACGGGAAACACTAAGGGACCATTTGCAAGACAGACTGGGAAAACTAACAACGCTCAGGCAAGGATTAGAAGGCCTGGGGCGTTCTTATAGACCAGGAAATCGTGGCAGATGATGATGATGATGATGATGACGACTTCCTACGGGACACAGCAGAACGGAGCGGAAGTGAGCGCTGGCGTCTCCTAGGAAGGAGATGGGGACCAATGCCCACGGATCCATGGCTGCGGGCGTCGGGAGGTGAGTAAACCCGACGGCCCGCGGCCATGGACGCTACAGTAGAGATGTGTGTGTATATAGTGTAGAATGTGTGTGTGTATATAGTATTTAGTGTAGAGATGTGTGTGTATATAGTGTAGAGATGTGTGTGTGTGTGTATATAGTATGTAGTGTAGAGATGTGTGTGTATATAGTATATAGTGTAGAGATGTGTGTATATAGTATGTAGTGTAGAGATGTGTGTGTGTGTATATAGTATGTAGTGTAGAGATGTGTGTATATAGTATAGAGATGTGTGTATATATAGTATATAGTGTAGAGATGTGTGTGTATAGTATGTAGTGTAGAACTGGGTGTGTGTATACTATATAGTGTAGAGATGTGTGTGTATATATAGTATATAGTGTAGAGATGTGTGTGTATAGTATATAGTGTAGAGATGTGTGTGTATATAGTATATAGTGTAGAGATGTGTGTATATAGTATATAATGTAGAGATGTGTATATATAGTATGTAGTGTAGAGATGTGTGTGTATAGTATAGAGATGTGTGTGTATATATAGTATATAGTGCAGAGCTGTGTGTGTATATAGTATATAGATGTGTGTATAGTATATAGTGTAGAGCTGGGTGTGTGTATAGTATATAGGTCAGAGCCGTGTGTGTATATAGTATATAGATGTGTGTATAGTATATAGGTCAGAGCTGTGTGTGTATATAGTATATAGATGTGTGTATAGTATATAGTGTAGAGCTGGGTGTGTATATAGGTCAGAGCTGTTTGAGTGTAAGGACTTGCATAAACGGCGCGAAAAAACCCACGACGTGTAAACGTGTCAAATACACTGTGTTTCTTGTGAAGCTCTTTATAAAATACAGGCATTTTTTACGCGATTTCTACGTTTATTGGCACGCAATTGACTACGGGAACATTTGGTGCATTTTTGTCGCGTTTTACGCGTGAAATAATTGACCTGACCATTTTCTTTTTGGTCGACGCGTTTTTTTTAAATACGCTTGCATAAAAAAAAAACGCGTTGTATGTACTAACTGCACTTCCCCTTGATTTCAATGGGAGGCTTAATCAAGCCTTTGAGGCGCATTTTATGCGCCAAATTACACGACAAACGCACGCCATGTTAACAGGACCTAAATCAAAGCAAACCATAATACTCCTCTTCCACAGCCAGGAGCCTGACTCCTCCCACACATGTGACTGATCACATGATCATGACACCATCAAAGGTCCTTTACCTCCTCTAGCAACAAACCCTGGAACCTGGACTCCTCCCACACATGTGACTGATCACATGATCATGACATCATCAAAGGTCCTTTAGCCCAGTGGCTTGGGTCTCGGCTGTGGATGAAGTCTGGGCTGTATGACGGGTGATATTCTACAGTATCGGGTAATTTAACACGCACAGACGTGATACAAACATGGGGAGCGCAGGCAGTGGCGTCCGTTTCTCTGTAGTCCTTATTGAAGGTCCCTAGAAAGGATATCTCCGCTATGGACCATCTCTACTTGTTACAAGGGACCCCTAGAGAACAGCTGTGATCTGTGGGGAAACCTGGCAGGAAGTGTTCAAGTTTCCTGCAGCGCCACCACAGGGGAAATGAAGTATTACACAGTGTCCATTTATATAAATGTGTTGTCTGTAATACAGGACAGGATAGGTCCACTCTGACCAAGAGATGAATCGTGAAGTGAGGACCCTCCCCCCCTCTATTAACCCCTTAATGACCAGTCCTGAGAAGATCTTCACGACGGTCTACATTTTTCTGGTTTTGCCTTTCAGCAGCGGTAACTTTTTAATTTTTTCGTTGACGTGGCCGTATGAGGCGTTTTTTTATACAGGAGAAATTGTGGGTGGTTTTCTGCACGATTTGGGGGTAGAAAAAAATTTACTGGGTAAGTTATATCATTTATTTTTGTGGCGTGCATACAGCGAAAAGTGATTTTCTGCATTTGTTTTTTTTATCCTGTTTGTTTTACGCTAAAAACCTGTTAAATGAATTCTTCGTGTTATTACGGTCGTATAGACGTCTAATATGCTTTGTTCTGTTTTTTATGTAATATATTGGAAATAAAATGTATTTTATGCCTAATAATTACCTTTTGTTTTTTTGAATCCCATGAAGAGAACTTTATTTACAACTTCATTTTTTACTTATAATGTATTCGTACACTCCTGTATACAGTATATACAGTACATTATACTGCGTCACTATGACAACACATAATGTGCCCTAATATCAGGCAAACTGAACAGACAGCCCTGGGGTCCTCTCTAGGTCCCCAGGGCTGACTGCAAAGGATTCCCCTATTCTCTGATTCCATCACTGGCGTCCCATTTTATCATACCGTGTTCACGGACCGCGGCGATCAAAGGGTTAAACAGCTGGGGTCTGAGTTTTTCCGATTCCAGCTGCATTCAGGAGGCTTCTCGAAGTTCCCGAGATGTTAGTCACAGCTCCTGCTTGGAGGATGAGCGATCACTAGGGCGCTCCGAAGCCTTTTCTGCAGCGACGCCAAAAGACTGAATTTATTAACAAAATCATCCTTGTCACCACTTATTTTATTATGGAGCGGGGATCATATAGAAGTTTCATGCGAGGTCGACCTCCCCCTCCGAACCCTGATACATGTAACTGAGAAGAGAGAGAAAATAGAGGAGGCCATGACAGGATGTGGTATTCTCACAATTTTTAGAAATGGACAAGAAAGAGAGCGGTGGCAAATTTTCGGATGCCACCATAGGATTGCCAGTCACCGTGCCCCACAACCGCTATAGTTCCCCCAAGAACAATGCAGTGACCGTGACCCCAAAACAGTGACAGCCATAGTGTCAGCAGCAAATCTCGTCATAACCGTGACAGCAAAAGTACCCTCATAACTAGGGCAGTGACCCAAGAACGTTAAAAGCCGAAGCGTTCCCCCATAACCATGTTAGGGGTCACCATAGTGCCCTCATAGCAGAAACATCAACAGCGCTACCATGCTAGCCACCCCACAACTGTGATATCCACAGTGCCCTCATAACTATGAAAGCCAGACCCCAGTACATTGAAAGCCACAGTGTCCCCATAACGGAAATGGCCACAGTGCTCTCATAACATTGACAGCCAAGTTGCCCTCATAACCGTTACACCCACAGTGCTATTATGCCAGTGATCCTAGAACACTGAAAGCCACAGTGTCCCCATAACACAGATTGTCACTTATGAGGGCCCTATGACTATCAAAGAAACATCAGAACAGTGCGAGCCACAGTGACAGTGCGCCCCCCCAGAACAGTAACCAGTACCATGCCCCCAATAAATAAAAATATGGCCACGGTTTAATAGGTGGCTTCTTCTTGGCACCCCACGACTGTGAACGATTTCTGAGACATTTTTGGACAGACACGTTCTTCAGGTTCTCATCTATGTTATGTCTCTACAGAGGTCGCTTCATACTTACATCTCTGCCCCATGACCACACCGGGCTCATAGATTATACGTGATGAGCACATACCAAGGTCACATGACTGAAAGATTATTACGTCTTACCCTGGAGATCATCTACCTCCTGACTGGACAGGTGAGGGATTCTGGCAGTTATCACACAGCAGCTCTTCTCTTTCATTCATCTATGGGCATTAGACAGTATCATAGGGTAGAAGAGTGTTATCGGTCTCACTATTTAGGATTATGGACCCATGAAGAAGTCGGAGGAACTTGTGAAGCCCAACAGTGATTGCCATGAGTCTGTAGGATGGAAAAGAGCCAAGAGCACCATCACGGAGCCTCCACCCCATTTAGAGATCCACAAGAGGAACAATGATAAGATCCTGGACCTCACCCACAAGATCATTGAGCTGCTGATGGGGGAGGTGAGCGCTGCCGGGAATGCTGGGACATTATATAATAACACAAGGTATAATGTGTCTGGGTGATGACTGTATCATTGTGTGTCAGGTTCCTATAAGATGTCAGGATGTCGCCGTCTATTTCTCCATGGAGGAGTGGGAGTATATAGAAGAACACAAGGATCTGTACAAGGACGTCATGATGGAGGACCACCGGCCCCTCACACCACCCGGTAAGAAGGATCTGTACAAGGACGTTATGATGGAGGACCACCGAAACCGTACACCACCGGGTAAGAGGGATCTGTACAAGGACGTTCTGATGGAGGACCACCAAAACCGCACACCACCGGGTAAGAGGGATCTGTACAAGGACGTTCTGATGGAGGACCACCGGAACCACACATCATCGGGTAAGAGGGATCTGTACAAGGACGTCATGATGGAGGACCACCGGAACCGCACATTACCAGGTATAAAATACTTTGTGTCAGTTCACACGTTGCATAAACACTGCGGTTTTTCCGCAACGCAGTTGTTGAGGTATTTTGCGGCGCGTTCGCAGCGATCCTGCCGCAAAAAAACAAACTCCTACTTACCCAGAAGTCTGTGTTCCTTCCTCAAGCTCTTGGGATGACATTTTATCCCATGTAACCGCTGCAGCCAATCAAAGGCTGTAGCGGTGGTCACATGGGATGAAACGTCATCCCAGGAGGCCAGCCTGTATGGCATCAGAAGGCCGGCCTCCTGGGATAATCCTTCAGCCCATGTGACCGCTGCCGCAGCCAATCACAGGCGTTTCATCCCGGGAGGCCGGTCTGCTAGCAGGCAGGTCAAGGCAGCAGTTTTCTGCAGCGGATGTTCCGGGCGAAAAACTGCATCACCTCCGGAATTCCCTCCGGCGGACAGGGCGAATACGCTGAGTTCTTTGTAGCAGTGTATCCGCCCCGTGTGAACACGGCCTTATTGTAAAGATACACCCAATTTTAAGGGTTCCCTAGATGCACCCATCAACACACAACCCACGTATTCAGTGACTGTATTTGTATTCGTATTCTTCAGATGGGTCCGGTACGGGAAGTTTAGAGAGATGTCCCAATCCTCTCAATCCACAGGGTGAAAAAGAGGAAAATCTAGTTATCCTTCATGATTATAAAGTAAGTTCTGCCAGGTCTTGAACTTTACACTCTGTGGTAAATGTGAGATTTTCCAGGACTTTAACATTGACAGCCTATCCTTAGGGTCCTTTTACATGGGCCAAGAAAATGAACGCCGATCAACAAGACCATTTGATCGGCGCTCGTTTGCTTTTTCGACAAGGAGCAATGATTGGTTATTACAATCGCTCGTCCCCATACATTTCCATTACGTCGGCGGCACATCTCCTTGTTTACACAGCGAGACGTGCTTCCGACAACTATAACATTTACTCCTTCATAAACTGAGATTATCTGATGAACGAGCGTCTGCACAGGGCAATGATCGGGAACGATCATCTGCCCGATCATTGGTCCAGGTAAAGGGGCCTTTAGGAAAAGCCATCAATGTTTGAACGGTTGAGGGTCAAGTGAATGGGATAAGCTGCAGTACAAGGCACAACTGCTCGTACGGATGAGCTGCTGTGTCTATGTAAACAAACAAAAGTGCAGAGGCCCCTTCCCTGCGCTGATCCGCGGGTGTCATGGAGATTGGACCCCCACCAATCAAATTTTTCCAAGGATAGGACATTAATGTTGATTCCTGGAGAAACCCTTTAACTGTGATTATTCCGTTTAATCTTGATTTATTGAATCATGTATGTTCATTTTGGTCTCTTTAGAGTGAAGATATGTGTTGCATTAAAGCTGAAGGTATAGATGGTGAAGAGACCTATGCAGAAAGTGATCGGCCGTTTAAGGTGGAGCAAATACTTGAAACTACCTGCGCAGGTGAGCAATAGCCACATGTTAAGTCAAGACAATTATTCCACACTCTGTAAAAACCAAAGACTTCTCACCACACGCTCTGGTCTTTCTGAAATGTATCTATTCCATTCCACTAGTATCACGTTTCAAAGATTAGTTTTACTATATAACCTAATCTATACAAAAAGTACTATCGGAGGATACCCAATAATCCCACCCTGATATATCAATAGAACATTGGCCATCTTTCCAATTAATCCATGGGTCCCATCATTTCTGTAACGACTGTGGCGGGTGCTGCTCCTTCTAGCAGTCCCCGCCACCGGTTTACTCACCCCTGCTGCTGGCGCTCTGGCCCTGTGATGGTGTCAGCGCCCTGCGCCCATCAGCTTCCTCCATGGGCGCAGACACCAGTGTGCCTATGCTCTGTGTAGTCATGCACCCACCTTCCCTTCTGCTATGGCTGGTTCTATGTTTCATAGAACGCACGCGCTCCCATGCTGGACCAGCACGAGCGCACTCCAATCATCCCCGGAGGCACATGATATCCTTAAAGCAGCCTCACTGGTCATCTGGCGCCTGACCAACTTTGGATCAACGTTAGTTTGAACCCGCGAATGTTCCATAACCGAGTTCAGCTTATCCGAGTTTTTACCCCGGCCAGTCTCCTTCTCACGTACCGGTTCTTCCTGTCTCCACCCTCTGTCCGGTTACGTCCCTGCACGGACTCAGCTTGCCCTGAATTAGGTCTGACCCTGTCCACCATATTGCCTAACCCTTCAGTGTACTTAACCGCTGTCTCCTGGTCCTTTAGGCTAGCTGCTACTTATACCAGGACCACCTCAGGAGGTAGCGACCTGGTTGTCTCCCCCACAGCGACGTTCAGATGCCCGTACGGGGGTTAAAGGGTGAATACCGGGGAGGCTACTTAGACAACTCTAGAGATGACCCAAAGTCAAACCGGTTAAGTAGCACAGTGGGTCCACAACCTGCTGGTTATTACAATTTCTAAAAAGAAGATTGTTTACCTCTATGAATATAGGTCAATTTCTAATTAATAGCATTTAATCTGGTTACGTCAGTCGGTACAGTCACTTATTCCCATTTTTTCCCATTTCCTACGAATGAAAATAATTTTCATTACAGCTCACCACTTCAATCTATCCCCTATGTATACCTTGCCCAAAACACATAATTTCGCATCAAGGTCGACACAAAAAACGAAAATACCAAAACGTTTTTCCCAATATCTAAACCATTTGGGGCCGCGCCAAAACATATGAACTAAATCTTTATTGGGACGATTCAACTATAGCACTAAAAATATAAGAGAAAAGTTCTTATAGACAAACCACTAATACTGGGACATCAGCAATAAAGAAATGTTCCCAATTCCCAAAAATTCCTGAAACTGATTGAGAATCTCTATTGTCTTATTCGCCCAAATAGAGCAGCATGTCGTCTGCATAAAGCATTATATTTTTTTCATGTACCGGACCGTAACTAAACCCCCGAATTGAATTATTTGCTTTCAGATTTATTTGTTGGAACGTGTCAAGAGTATATTATACAATTTAGAAATTCCATTTTTGCTGCCTTCACGCCTCAGAAGTCATCTTTGTTGGGCCAAGTTCACACTAGCGTTCGTATACGTTTACCTGTCCTCCGTCAGAGGAAAAGAGGATCGAAAGATTAAACTTAAAGCAACGGTTCCGTTAGAATTACCATTGATTTTAACGGTAATCTTTTTGTTTCCGTTTGTCTCCGTTCTATAGGTTTACGTTTTTTTTTGATGGAAGCAAAAGTGCAGTCTGCACAACTTTTGTTTCCGTGAAAAAAAAATTAAACCTAGCGAACGGAGACAAACGGAAAGCAACTGAAACAAAATAGTTACCATTGATATCAATGGTGAGTCTACCGGAACCGTTTCTTTCAGTTTAATCTTTAGATCCTCCCTTCCTCTGACGTATAATCAGTTATTTCTCCTTTTGGACCACACGTGAAAACCATGTAATTCGCAGACTTCAGTGAATCTATTATTACAGAGAAGTGGAAAAAATAACGAAAACCTAAGGTCTTCCTTAAATTTTTCCAAATATTTTGAGCCAAGAGGAATGAAGGACAACTTTTTGAAAGACACTCATCCTCCAATAAATCCTACTATGAACTACCTCCCAGTAATGAATCTGTAATAAATGAATGCCACTAGTCACTCTTTAACACTACGTTCTACGAGCTTCATCATTCTCTATGACCTGGAAACACTGACTCATTCTCTGACTATCGGGAGAATGCTTTAGGGGGAAGTAGTCTGTAATATACTCTGGTCCGGCTCTAGATTTATGTGGGCCCTTTGGCGACTCAGACTTAGTAGGCCCCTTTGCGGGGGAACTCACAGCAGCAGTAAAATGACAGAAAGCATCACTTTGTGCCCCCATATAGTTGTTAGTGTTGTCAGGGGCAATCCCAGAGCCCTAGTCCCGGGCAGATCACTACTAGCATTCAGCCTGGGACACTGCTCTGCTCCTGACATCACTGTCCATATCTGGACAGTGAAGTCTGGGGCTTCCCCAGAGACAGGGTCCCGGAGCAGAGCCACTTCTAGTGCACTGCCTGGGACTCCTTCTCTCCTCCTGACATCACTGTCCATATATGGACCGTAATGTCTGGGGCAACCCTAGCACTCTGCCTGGGAGTCCGTAGCTTAGTAAATGGCAGAGCGGGGAGATACCTACCTGCTCTGCCATAGCGTTCAATAGTATCTGCGTCCTAAGGACGCAGATACTATTGAATGTGGCATCGCTACCTGTGTAGCAGTATTGGCGGCTGCTAGCGGGAGCATGGGGGGATGACCGGCCCCCTCATGCTGCGGGCCCTGTGGCAGCCGCTATAGCAGTAGTTACACTGCCTCCTAGACAGGGACTCCCTCTAGAATCAGAATCCCAGGCAAGTCTATAACCGGGAAATCCACTCCTGGAGGAGCCATGACCGTAACAGCAGCACCTGGCGGCCGAGTGGGCCCCTCCAAGGGTAGTGGAACCCGGCACTTGCCTGGGTTCGCCGGATGATGATGCCGGCCCTGAACCTACAATTGGCGCCTCGTTTCACTCCTGGAGAAGTAATATCTTAATACAGTTTTTATATTTTCAGGAGATGAATTCAACATCGGGACTCTCCCTGAGGAACATCTTTTGTTTCCCAATTACATAAAAGAAGAACATGACATCCCTGAGAATTCTTTAAATGTTATTACCTCAGATATCCATCCATTCTTGCACAGAAAGGAAATCCTGTCTGATGGTATAGAACCGGGGGTTTTTCCCGTTCCTCTCCCTGAGGAACATCTTCCCTTTCCCAACTACATAGAAGAACAACATGACATCCCCGAGAATTCTTCAAATGTTATTACCTCCGATATCCATCCATTCTTGCACAGAACGGAAGTCCTGTCTCATCGTATAGAACCGGGGGATTTTCCTGGAGCTCCTGACATATTTCCATGTCCTGAATGTGGGAAACAATTTACAAGTCATTCTCATCTTATGCAACATCAGCAAACGCACACTAGGGAAATTCCCATTCTAAGTTCTCAACGTGGGAATCACAAGAGCGATGGGCTGTTCTCTTGGCCGGAGAGCGACAAAAGAGTTAAACCAAAAGCTTATCTTATGGTGCACCAGAAACTTCACCCTGGTCACAACCTAAAAAGGATTCCATGCATGTCCAAACTCCTCCAACACAATACCATTCACGGCGGCAAAAAGAAGTTCCTCTGCAAGAAATGTGGAAAGTGCTTTGTTACAAAGGACAATCTTATTTGTCATCAGGAAACCCATATCAGGGAAAAACCTTTCTCGTGTCCCGAGTGCGGTAAATGTTTTACACGGAAAATGGTGCTCGTGAGACATCTGAGAATACACAACGTAGAGAACCCCTTTGCGTGTTTGGAATGTGGAAAAAGATTTACCCAGAAATCCGATTTGGAACGACATACGAGAACGCACACAGGGGAGAAGCCATATACCTGCTCGAAATGCTCAAAATGCTTTGCACAAAAATCTGGGCTTCTGAGACATCAGCATATTCACAGAGATTAGAGACTCTGATTAGATTGTACTGTTTGTTCAAATATTCTTGCCCTGTAGAGGGCAGTATTTTAGCAGTGACTGCTAGTAGTTCCTTAGACCAATGGATTTAAAGGGGTTTTCCAGTCCCTATCCGCCGAACAGACCATCAATATGTGATCAGTCGGAGTCCGACTACCAGCACCCCCACCAATCAGCTGTTTTGAAGGGGCCACGGCGCTCGTCCGAGTGCTGCTTCCCTGCTCGTAATGTGAATCACCGAGACACTTGTAGCGGCACTTCACTGGAGTGAATGGAAGAAGACTGTAATAGTGTGAACCGCCGCTACAAGTGTGTCGACAATTCAGTGTGAGCAGTAGAAATGAAGGGGAAGCAGCACTCATACAAGCGCTACGGCCCCTTCAAAACAGCTGATCGGCGCAGGTCCTGGGAGTCAGAACCCGACCGGTCGCATATCCTGAGGATAGTCCATTAATTTTATGGAACCGGAAAACTAGGTGACAACCACGTTTGTGAGTCAGAAATGCATTCAGATAAATTGTCACTTCCCTTCCACGGCTCATACAATGTGAATTACTCAGTAGGGGGGCGACACTGAGCATCGCACACAGCTCTTGAAGAAAGAAAACATGAGATCCATAATCCATTCCGCTGTGTGACATCTAGAAACATTATATAATGTAGAGTGTGTAGGTTAGTTGTTACTATGTATACCAGTGAAGGCAGTGCTCCCTTTAGAAAGCCTCGTATTATAAGCATTACTGTCCCTTTTTATAATCTGTAATAAATAAGTTTGCACACTGTGGTTTTAGTTTGTGGTTTGGCTCTTCAAAAAAAATTATAATAATCTGAGTATCTACTGAACATTCACATCACAAGGTCTTCAGGTCAGCACCATCCATGAGACCAGGTGAGTACCTTGCCTAAGGCGGCACTTTTCACTGATTGCAGGGGGCGGCACATCTGCAAAGACGCTGCCAGCCCTTCATTATCACAGCTCTTCATCTCTACAGGCCGGTATAAAGACATCTGCCTCTGAAGATAGACTCTCGACCACCACCGATGTTTCCTTAACACGTGACGACTGTACTCTGTCCCTGAGTAGGGGAATCTTTGCAATCGGCAGCTGCAATACTCGCTTCAGTGCCCAAGTTTACTAGGGACATTGCCAAAGAACCCTTTACTACCTTAGACCAGCAGGAATATTTACATTGACCCCTTCAACCCCTACAGTAGCCTAAACCAAAAGGGAAGCTGGCATTGTTAATTTCACTACTTTAAGGCCCTATTAAACGGGCTAATGATCGGGCAAACGAGTGTTTATTTGAACATTTGTTTCCGATCATTGCCCTGTATAACGCCCAGGGCAACGATCAGGCGATGAACGAGCACATCCTTGTCGCCAGCACATCTCACTGTGTAAACAGGGAGACGTGCTGCAGACCTGATGGAAATGTATGGGGACAAGTGATCGTAGTAACAAGTGCTGGTCCCCATCCATAGCTGCTTGTGAAAGGAGTAAACGATCGCCGATCAATGAGCCGTCTCGTTAATCAGCACTCATTTACAAGGCCCACATTGGGCCGTGTAAGAGGACCCATACTAAGGCGCTCTAATGGTCCTGTTCACATCACCGTTCGCTTTCCGTTCAGCGGTTCCGTCTGAGGTTTCTGTCGGGTAAACTCTGCAACGGAAAGTGAAACCACAGCTTCCGTTTCAGTCACCATTGATATCAATGGTGACGGAAACATCGCTAATGGTTTCCGTTCATCACCATTCCGGCAGGTCTCCGTTTTAACGACGCAACCAATAGCTGAGTCGACTGCGCTATTGATTCAGTCGTAAAAACGGAAATCTGCCGGAATGGTGACAAACTGAAACCATTAGCGATGTTTCCGTCACCATTGATATCAATGGTGACTGAAACGGAAGCTGTGGTTTCACTTTCCGTTGCACGGTTCACCCGACGGAAACCTCCGACGGAACCCCGGAACGGAAAGCGAACGGTGATGTGAACAGGCACTTACACGGCCCGGCATTCATATGAACGCCTGTTCCCAATCACTGTCCTGTGTAAACAGGGCAATGATCGGCTGATTTGCTCTTTTATGCAGCATAAAAATGAACGTTGTTGACAGCACATCACCCTGTGTAGCCGGGGAGGCGTGTCGCTGACATAATGAAAACGTATAGGAACCAACGATCCGAGCAACGAGCGCTCGTATTAATACATGAGCAATCATTGCACATCTCGTTGATCGGCCCTCGTTTTCATGGCCCATATCATGCCGTATAATAGGACCCTTAGACCCCAGGGGGTTTAATTCCTTCACTAGCTTAGAGCACTGTGGTTATCGTTAACCCTAATCTATCGCAGACCAGCAGAGGTCTAAAGGCCCCTTTACACGGGCCAATTATCGGGCAGAGGGGTTCACAGAACTCTCGTTGCCGACAAATTGTCATGTGTAAACAGGGCAGCGATCAGCAGATGAACGAGGAAACAATCAATCATCTGCTGATCGTATCGTTTTAAAAATCTGATATATTATTGTTGTCGGCAGCACATCTTGGTGTGTAAACAGGGAGACGCGCTGCCGACATGATGAAAATGTATGAGGACAAGCAGAGTAATGACCGCTCGTCCCCATAAGTAGCTCCTTGTCACAGGAGCAAACGAGCGCCGATCAACAAGATGTCTCGTTGATCGGCGCTCGTTGCACCATCTAAAATTGGCCAGTGTAATAGGGCCTTAAATGTTGCCCCTTCACCCCATTAGACCACTACGGAGGCAACATTTTGTCTTGTCAGCCAGACATAAATCAAATGCCCTAATTTTCCTGGTCACTGTATGCAATATTTTTCTAGAGATTTTTAGAATCTAAATCTAGACACTATAGAACTAATTATTTAGCTGCCATGTCTTGTATATAGGGGGCAGTATTATAGTAGTTATATTCTTGTATATAGAGAGCAGTATTATAGTAGTTATATTCTTGTATATAGGGGCAGTATTAAAGTAATTATATTCTTGTATATAGGGGGCAGTATTACAGTAATTATATTCTTGTATATAGGAGCCAGTATTATAGTAGTTATATTCTTGTATATAGGTGGCAGTACTATAGTAGTTATATTCTTGTATATAGGGTGCAGTATTATAGTGGTTATATTCTTGTATATAGGGGGCAGTATTATAGTAGTTATATTCTTGTATATAGGAGCAGTATTATAGTAGTTATATTCTTGTATATAGGGGCAGTATTATAGTAGTTATATTCTTGTATATAGGAGGCAGTATTATAGTAGTTATATTCTTGTATATAGAGGCAGTATTATAGTAGTTATATTCTTGTATATAGGAGCAGTATTATAGTTGTTATATTCTTGTATATAGGAGCAGTATTATAGTAATTATATTCTTGTATATAGGAGTAGTATTATAGTAGTTATATTCTTGTATATAGGAGGCAGTATTATAGTTGTTATATTCTTGTATATAGGAGCATTATTATAGTAGTTATATTCTTGTATATAGGGGGCAGTATTATAGTAGTTATATTCTTGTATATAGGAGGCAGTATTATAATAGTTATATTCTTGTATATAAGGAGCATTATTATAGTAGTTATATTCTTGTATATAGGGGCAGTATTATAGTAGTTATATTCTTGTATCTAGGGGACAGTATTATAATAGTTATATTCTTGTATATAGGAGCAGTATTATAGTAGTTATATTCTTGTATATAGGGGCAGTATTATATTAGTTATATTCTTGTACATAGGGGGCAGTATTATAGTAGTTATATTCTTGTATATAAAGGCAGTATTATAGTAGTTATATTCTTGTATATAGGGGTAGTATTATAGTAGTTATATTCTTGTATATAGGGGACAGTATTATAGTAGTTATATTCTTGTATATAGGAAGCAGTATTAGGGTATGTGCACACACACTAATTACGTCCGTAATTGACGGACGTATTTCGGCCGCAAGTAGTGGACCGAACTCAGTGCAGGGAGCCGGGCTCCTAGCATCATATATATGTATGATGCTAGGAGTCCCTGCCTCTCCGTGGAACTACTGTCCCGTACTAAAAACATGATTACAGTACGGGACAGTTGTCCTGCAGAGAGGCAGGGACTCCTAGCATCGTATATAACTATGATGCTAGGAGCCCGGCTCCCTGCACTGTGTTCGGTCCGGTACTTGTGGCCGAAATACGTCCGTAAATTACGGACGTAATTAGTGT
This sequence comes from Rhinoderma darwinii, assembly GCF_050947455.1. NCBI lineage: Eukaryota > Metazoa > Chordata > Amphibia > Anura > Rhinodermatidae > Rhinoderma > Rhinoderma darwinii. The sequence continues at coordinate 95,334,027 of NC_134697.1, read as the reverse complement.
GTGTGCACATACCCTTATAGTAGTTATATTCTTGTATATAGGAGCAGTATTATAGTAGTTATATTCTTGTATATAGGGGCAGTATTATAGTAGTTATAGTCTTGTATATAGGAGGCAGCATTATAGTAGTTATATTCTTGTACATAGGAGCAGTATTATAGTAGATATATCCTTGTATATAGGAGCAGTATTATAGTAGTTCTAGTCTTGTATTTAAGGAGCATTATTATAGTAGTTATATTCTTGTATATAGGAGCAGTATTATAGTCGTTATATTCTTGTATATAGGGGGCAGTATCATAGTATTTATATTCTTGTATATAGGGTGCAGTATTATAGTAGTTATATTCCTGTATATAGGGGACAGTATTATAGTAGTTATATTCTTTTATATAGGGGGCAATATTATAGTAGTTATATTCTTCTACGTAGTAGCTGTATTATAGTAGTTATATTCTTGTATATAGGAGTATTATAGTAGTTATATTCTTGTATATTGGGGCAGTATTATAGTAGTTATATTCTTGTATATAGGGGCAGGATTATAGTAGTTATATTCTTGTATATAGGGGCAGTATTATAGTAGTTATATTCTTGTATATAGGAGTATTATAGTATTTATATTCTTGTATATAGGAGCAGTATTATAGTAGTTATATTCTTGTATATAGGAGTATTATAGTATTTATATTCTTGTATATAAGAGCAGTATTATAGTAGTTATATTCTTGTATATAGGAGGCAGTATTATAGTAGTTGTATATAGGGGGCAGTATAGTAGTTGTTATATTCTTGTATGTAGGAGCAGTATTATGGTAGTTATATTCTTGTATATAGGGGGCGGTATTATAGTAGTTATATTCTTGTATATAGGAGTATTATAGTATTTATATTCTTGTATATAGGAGGCAGTATTATAGTAGTTATATTCTTGTATATAGGAGTATTATAGTATTTATATTCTTGTATATAGGACCAGTATTATAGTAGTTATATTCTTGTATATAAGGGGCAGTATTAAAGTAGTTATATTCTTGTATATAGGAGCAGTATTATAGTAGTTATATTCTTGTATATAGGAGCAGAAGTATAGTAGTTATATTCTTGTATATAGGGGTAGTATTATAGTAGTTATATTCTTGTACATAGGGGGTAGTATTATAGTAGTTATATTCTTTTATATAGGGGGCAATATTATAGTAGTTATATTCTTCTACGTAGTAGCTGTATTATAGTAGTTATATTCTTGTATATAGGAGTATTATAGTAGTTATATTCTTGTATATTGGGGCAGTATTATAGTAGTTATATTCTTGTATATAGGGGGCAGTATTATAGTAGTTATATTCTTGTATATAGGAGCAGTATTATAGTAGTTATATTCTTGTATATAGGGAGCAGTATAGTAGTTATATTCTTGTATATAGGAGCAGTATTATAGTAGTTATATTCTTGTATATAGGAGCAGTATTATAGTAGTTATATTCTTGTATATAGGGGCAGTATTATAGTAGTTATATTCTTGTATATAGGGGGCAGTATTATAGTAGTTATATTCTTTTATATAGGGGGCAATTTTATAGTAGTTATATTCTTCTACGTAGTAGCTGTATTATAGTAGTAATATTCTATGTAACCTCTCCGGTCTTCACCCTTTTACCACCATACAGACATTTAGACTTTACTGCGGGGAGACTACAAGCTCACCACCTCCTGAGATTGCCTCGATGTGAGTAGCGGCTCACCCAGCAAACAAGGATACAATGGTTTAGCACACCTATGGTACTGGCAGATGTTACCTTGGCAGATGGGTGAGGATCAGAAAATAGAGCTTGCAATTGGTAGCAAGCCTCAGGTTCGTCTCAGGTAGTTGGATACAGGCTGAAAACAGATAGCAGGTGCAGACTGGAATCAGGATGCAAACATGAACCTTTGCAGGACACAACTAGGTTGCACTAAAGTTACCCAAGCACCAGGTGATCTGATGAGTTTCCTTATATAGTTTAGAAGCAACAGGGATTGGTTAGAGGGATTTTGCAATGCGAGTGCGCTGGGGTTTTAAGGAGGCGACCAGAATGCGTGTGCGAGCGCCCTACAAAGGACACAGCGCCGAACAGAATAAGCCGGCAGAAGACACTGGCGGCAACGCAGGACAGTAGGACCAGGCCGCCGGCAAGGCAGGTACGAGACTCGTCAGCGGCATTAGAGGGGGCAGTATTATAGTAGGTATAAACTTGTCCATAGAGGGCAGTATTATAGTACTTATATTCTTAGGGGGCTGTACAGTAGCACGTCTGCTTGTCTTCCTCTGATGCACAGTGCCTTTATTTGGCTCCTACATCTTTTAAATTAGGTGCCAAGGGCGCCTAAGAATTTTTTGGATGCAGTTTTGGATCACTTGACTTACAGGAGAGTTCCCAGGTCCCTAACTGCCCTTCTAAGTAGCTACAAAGGTTAAGCTGGCCGTACACATAAGATTAGTAGGAGCTGGAATGCGGCCAAATAATCGTAAGTTGAATCATTTGTACAAACGATCTGACCATCAACATGTCAGACTAAACTGGCAGATTAGATAGATAGCAAACAGAAAAAAATAAACAAGGGTTCGCTCACCGCGTTTCCACTGCGTTATTCCATTTGTTTGTCCAAACCACGTTGTGAATGGTGATGGTGCTCGTGGATATCCAGGGAAAGGACCTGAATCGGCAGCAGGTATTAGAGGCAATAAACAAGGAGGAAAGAGATATCCAGCACTCTTGTAAAATTAACAATTTATTTGGTCATTTTAAAAACAAACATATTAAAATGATAATCCCGGGACCACGCTTACGCGTTTCTAACCTCTAAGGTTCTTAAACATAGCTGTGATCTGAGACCAGGAGTGCTGGATATCTCATTCCTCCTAGATTAGATAGCTTAAAAACAAAATGTAAACCAACAGAGTGAGCTTGACGAAAGTGTCAAATTATGGGCCATAATCGGACGATCATACCAAACACGTGTAGTTTCAGCCAACCTGAAAGATCAAATTTTTGACTGTAGTTGGCCATCGCTAACGATCACGTACGAAGGCTGGTAATAAGTAAAAGCAGAGCGACAAAAACTTATATTAGCCACTTCCCGACATTGAGGAAATGTATGTATCTGGCTAACTGGCTGAGCCCGCTCCATAATTTGCGTGTGTCGGCTGTATGTTACAGCCGACACTTCACTGCAACAAGCGGGATTCAGCTCATTTAACCCCTTAGATGCTATGGTCACTATCAATCACGGCATGTAAGCCGTTAGAGTGGGACGGCACCCTCCGACGTCCCATCGGCCACCCCCACGACCTAAACACAATGTGCCAACTGTTGTTATGGCATAATAAGAGCCTGTAAAAATCACCATATACTGCAATACATTACTATTGCAGTATATTGTGCATTTAAAATATTAAAAACTTCCAAAAAAAACCTTTCCCCCAAATTAAATACCATAACTGGTATTGCAGGGTCCGTAAAAGTCTGAACCTTTTACAAACTGGTGAAGATTGTGAGGAGGTTGAAACCTTGTGGGTTGAATTACAAAGGGAGGTAAACACTGAAAACATTACTTTTGTTGTAATCTATAGACCCCCCAATATAACTGAGGAGATGGAAGTTCAGCTATATAAACAGATGGAGCGGGCTGCACAGGCGGGTACTGTAGTGATAATGGGAGATTTTAATTACCGGGATATTAATTGGTGTCATGGTTCGGCTTCAACTGCAAAGGGGAGACATTTCCTCAATCTGTTGCAGGTAAATTTTATGGGCCAGTTTGTGGAAGACTCGACTAGAGGTGAAGCCCTGTTGGATCTGGTCATTTCTAATAATGCAGAGCTTGTTGGGAATGTCAATGTTCGTGAAAACCTCGGTAACAGTGATCACAATATAGTTATATTTTACCTATACTGTAAAGAACAAACACAGGCTGGGAGGGCAAAAACACTTAATTTTAAGAAGGCCAATTTCCCCAGGATGAAGGCTGCAATTCAGGATATAGACTGGGAAGAACTAATGTCAAATAGTGGTACAAATGATAAATGGGAGAGTTTCAAATCTACTTTGGGTAATTATACTGCAAAATTTATTCCTACAGGTAACATGTATAAACGACTAAAATTAAACCCCACATGGCTTACACCTTCTGTGGAAGGGGCAATACATGACAAAAAAAGGGCATTTAAAAAATACAAATCTGAGGGTACATCTGCAGCCTTTGTAAAATATAAAGAGCTTAATAAAATCTGTAAAAAGGTAATAAAGTCAGCAAAAATACAAAATGAAAGGCAGGTGGCCAAGGATAGTAAAAGAAATCCCAAAAAATTCTTCAAGCATATAAATGCAAAAAAGCCAAGGTCTGAACATGTAGGACCCCTAGATAGTGGTAATGGGGAGTTGGTCACAGGGGATCAAGAGAAGGCAGAGTTACTAAATGGGTTCTTCAGCTCTGTATATACAACAAAAGAAAGAGCAGCTGATGTAGCCGATGCCAGTGCTGTTAATATATCAGTTGATATACTGAATTGGATGAATGTAGATATTGTGCAAGCTAAATTGAATAAAATAAATGTACACAAGGCCCCGGGACCAGATGGGTTACACCCTAGAGTTCTTAAGGAGTTTAGTTCAGTTATTTCTGTCCCCCTCTTCATAATATTCAGAGATTCTCTATTGACCGGTATAGTGCCAAGGGACTGGCGCAGGGCAAATGTGATGCCTATTTTCAAAAAGGGTTCTAGGTCTTCCCTGGGTAATTATAGACCAGTAAGCTTAACATCCATCGTGGGGAAAATGTTTGAGGGTCTATTGAGGGACTATATACAGAATTATGTGACAATAAATAGTATCATAAGTGACAGCCAGCACGGTTTTACTAAGGACAGAAGTTGTCACACCAACCTGATTTGTTTTTATGAAGAGGTGAGCAGAAGCCTAGACAGAGGGGCTGCTGTGGATATAGTGTTTATATGAAGCGGTGAGCAGAAGCCTAGACAGAGGGGCCGCTGTGGATATAGTGTTTATATGAGAGGTGAGGAGAAGCCTAGACAGAGGGGCCGCTGTGGATAGTGTTTATATGAAGAGGTGAGCAGAAGCCTAGACAGAGGGGCCGCTGTGGATATAGTGTTTATATGAGAGGTGAGCAGAAGCCTAGACAGAGGGGCCGCTGTGGATATAGTGTTTATATGAAGAGGTGAGAAGCCTAGACAGAGGGGCCGCTGTGGATATAGTGTTTATATGAGAGGTGAGAAGGCTAGATAGAGGGGCCGCTGTGGATATAGTGTTTATATGAAGAGGTGAGAAGCCTAGACAGAGGGGCCGCTGTGGATATAGTGTTTATATGAGAGGTGAGAAGGCTAGATAGAGGGGCCGCTGTGGATATAGTGTTTATATGAGAGGTGAGGAGAAGCCTAGACAGAGGGGCCGCTGTGGATAGTGTTTATATGAAGAGGTGAGCAGAAGCCTAGACAGAGGGGCCGCTGTGGATAGTGTTTATATGAAGAGGTGAGCAGAAGCCTAGACAGAGGGGCCGCTGTGGATATAGTGTTTATATGAGGGGTCAGCAGAAGCCTAGACAGAGGGGCCGCTGTGGATATAGTGTTTATATGAGGGGTGAGCAGAAGCCTAGACAGAGGGGCCGCTGTGGATATAGTGTTTATATGAGGGGTCAGCAGAAGCCTAGACAGAGGGGCCGCTGTGGATATAGTGTTTATATGAAGGGTCAGCAGAAGCCTAGACAGAGGGGCCGCTGTGGATATAGTGTTTATATGAGGGGTGAGCAGAAGCCTAGACAGAGGGGCCGCTGTGGATATAGTGTTTATATGAGGGGTCAGCAGAAGCCTAGACAGAGGGGCCGCTGTGGATATAGTGTTTATATGAGGGGTGAGAAGAAGCCTAGACAGAGGGGCCGCTGTGGATATAGTGTTTATATGAGAGGTGAGCAGAAGCCTAGACAGAGGGGCCGCTGTGGATATAGTGTTTTTGGACTTTGCAAAGGCATTTGACACTGTCCCTCATAGACGTCTAATGGGTAAATTAAGGACTATAGGTTTATAAAGTATAGTTTGTAATTGGATTGAGAATTGGCTCAAGGACCGTATCCAGAGAGTTGTGGTCAATGATTCCTACTCTGAATGGTCCCCGGTTATAAGTGGTGACCCCAGGGTTCAGTGTTGGGACCCCTATTATTCAACTTATTAATTAATGATATAGAGGATGGGATTAATAGCACGATTTCTATGTTTGCAGATGACACCAAGCTATGTAATATAGTTCAGTCTATGGAAGATGTTCGTGAATTGCAAACGGATTTAAACAAACTGAGTGTTTGGGCGTCCACTTGGCAAATTAAGTTTAATGTAGATAAATGTAAAGTTATGCACCTGGGTACCAACAACCTGCATGCATATGTCCTTGGGGGCGCTACACTGGGGGAGTCACTTGTTGAGAAGGATCTGGGTGTAATAATCTGCAGCATCATATGTCCTAGGGGGCGCTACACTGGGGGAGTCACTTGTTGAGAAGGATCTGGGTGTACTTGTAAATCATAAACTAAATAACAGCACAATGTCAATCAGCTGCTTCTAAGGCCAGCAGGATATTGTCGTGTATTATAGAGGCCTGGACTCGCGGGACAGGGATGTAATATTACCACTTTACAAAGCATTAGTGAGGCCTCATCTAGAATATGCAGTTCAGTTCTGGGCTCCAGTTCATCGAAAGGAGGAAAAAATACAAGGAAGAGCAACGAAGCTAATAAGGGAGCGCGGAGAATCTAAGTTATGAGGAAAGATTAAAAGAACTAAACCTATTCAGTCTTGAAAAAAGACGACTATGGGGGGACATGATTAACTTATATAAATATATTAATGGCACATACAAAAAATATGGTGAAATCCTGTTCCATGTAAAACCCCCTCAAAAAAACAAGGGGGCGCTCCCTCCGTCTGGAGAAAAAAAGGTTCGACCTGCGGAGGCGACAAGTCTTCTTTACTGTGAGAACTGTGAATTTATGGAATAGTCACCGCAGGAGCCGTCACAGCAGGGACAGGAGATGCTGCAAAAAGGCAAAGATCATTTCCTAGAACAAAAGAATATTAGCTCCTATGTGTAGAAATTGTTTACTTCCCCTTTCCCATCCCTTGGTTGAACTTGATGGACATGTGTCTTGTTTCAACCGTATAAACTATGTAACTATGTGACGATGTAATATTATTTAACCCACACGATGAGCGCAGTAAAAGACAAATTAAATTAAAAACGCCTGAAGCGCTGTTTGTTGGTCACCTAATTTTCCACAAAAAAAATGGAACATAAAGTCTCATGTACCCCAAAATTGCACCAATAAAAAACTACAGCTTTCCCTGAAAAAAATAAGCCCTCATACCGCTCTGTCCATGGAAAAGTAAAAAAGTTCTTGCTCTCAGAATAAGGAAACACAACATTTTTCATATTTAACAATTAATTTTTTCCTTGTAAAACTAGTAAGACAAAAAAAAACCTGTATAAATTTGTAATCCCCGTAATCGTATTGACCCGCAGAACAAAGTTAACATGTTGTTTTTATTTTTCCCATTCCACCCCACAAATAATTTTTTTTCAGTTTCCCAGAACATTATATGCTACAATAAATGGTGCCATAAAAAACTATAACTCGTCCTGGAAAAAAAACAAGCCCTTATACAGCTATGACTACAGAATAAATAAAAAAAATTACGGATTTTGGAAGGTAGGCAAGAAAAAGCAAAAATTAAAAATGGCTGCGGAGGGAAGGTGTTAATTCTATTGTCGAATACGACTTAGCCTCCAGTCAACACCGGTGCCACCAAGTCGACTAACTTTTTTTTATGCCGGTTTTCTGGCATATAAAAATCACCAAGGGCACAAAAGTCGCAATTTGCAGGACAAATTGAGACTTTGTGCCTTTTCGGACGTTGACCGTACAGGGCAAAAAAAATTATACCGTTTTTTTTTTTGCAGGATTCCTCAGGATGGAATAGCATAGAACCTGCGGAGAGGATTCTGAAAAGTTAGGGACGCTTTAATTCTGTATTTTTAAGGGATACCCAGAATTCGAGGAGTCAAACACTGTTTCATTGAATTATGTAATGTGGTTCCTTCAGGCATTGAGTAATGACAAAATTATTATTCTAGTTGGGGGGAAGGATGGGCCTTTATTTTTAAGGTCAGGGAGGATCGGGGGGGGGGGGGGTGGTCTTTTGTATATTTTTCTTTCTATGTGAAAATACCTTTTCAATAAAACCTTTCCGATTCAATTTCTATGAAATTTGACCTCAACTTCAGAAGGATAAATCGGGTAATGGGAGAAAAAATAAAAAATACAAGACCGAAATTAATCCTTTAAATGTATTAAAGTGCCGATCTCAGGACAAAATTATAAATATGATGGGGTACATGGAGTAAGATTACCTGGTGCCCTCCGGTTGTGCCCCTCTGCCATGGATCTGCCGGTTTAGGATCCCCTCTATGTGGTCTCAAATGGGCGCAGGGCTTCTCAGACATTGTCTAAGATACTCCCTTACGGATTGGACTAAACTGCTCACGTGAGCAGCGGTGGCCAATCTGAGAACAGCGGGAGCGTCTCAGACTCGTAGTCTAAGAAACGATGCGGCCATTTTTGGACAAACCAGAGGGGACTCTTAAAACGGCAAATACACAGCAGAGTGGCACAACTGGAGGGCTCCAGGTAATCTTACTCCATGTACCCCATCATATTTAGAATGTTGTCCTGGGACCAGAGGGTCGCTTTAAGTCCATTAAAAAAAATTATATTTGCATTTTTTTTAATTGTTTTTATTATTTCATTTAATGTAATATTTGATGTCATTTAATATAATATTAAATAATATAAATATTTAATATTTGCCCGGTGATCAACTTTACTCAAGGGTCCCTCAGCAATCAGCACTCTTGGTAAAGTTGGGAAAATTGCATTACATTAATTATTCTAAAAATAAATAAATACATAACCGTGATAGAAAAAAAACGAATTGCCTGAACAGCCAACCCAATTTCAATGAAAATTGCTTTCAACTCGAGTAATGGTCAATATTCACATAATGGAAGCGGCTTTTCATCTGTGAGTGCGTTCTTTCATGGCTCAGCATTATTGCTTTTCGTGCAAAGCTTTTTCCGCATACCGAACAAGAATATGGCTTTTCCCCCGTGTGAATTCTTCGATGCAGGAGAAGACAGGACTTTTGTGAAAACCTTTTTCCACATTCGGCACATGAATAAGGCTTTTCGTCAGTGTGAGTTTTCTGATGGGCAATGAGATAGGATTTTTGAGAAAACCGTTTCCCGCACTCGGTACAAGAAAATGGCTTCTCACCCGTGTGGATTCTCTGATGTAAAAGAAGATTTGCGTTTCGGGTGAAGTATTTACCACATTCGCAGCAGAGAAACGGTTTCTCGCCAGTGTGACTCTTCTGATGTCTAAAAAGAGTTGATTTGCGGGCGAAACATTTACCACACTCGGGACACGGATATGGTTTCTCCCCCGTGTGGATTCGTTGATGTCGGATAAGTTCGGCGTTCCAGTTAAAACATTTGCCGCATTCAGAGCAAGGGTATATTTTATAGCTCCTAAATGGTCTGTGGTGCGGAATAATATCGGAGCTGTTAGGAAAGCGGACATGTTGCTCAGAGGGATCGGTAGACATATCTGGACTGTGAAATATTGGATATAGATCTGGGGTGATGGGGATTTCATCGTGAAGATCTTCTTTGATGTTGTGGACGTCTATGTCACAAGCAGCAGGAGATAATGCGGCATCTTCCTCCCCGATACTCTTGCTGCCAATTGCTGGAGGTAAAAGAAGTGTATGAGGAATTACAAAAATGATCATGATAAAGGTCATCACTAGGGAAAGCTTACTATATACAGATGTATCAAAAAATGTTGGATTGTCGTAGGCCCGACTTACCCCTTACGTATTTTTGGTATTTAATGGGGTTATCCAGAATTAGAAAAAAATCTACTTTTTTTTAAGCTGCTTTTTGTTTGTTTTTTCCACATGTTTATCCATGGGCTGGGCCTGGTATTGCAGTTCAGTCCTATTCTCTTGAATAAGTTTTTTATCTGCAATACTAAACACAGACCATGGGCATGGAGTTGTTAATATAGATCAATCCCGACTGTTCATATATTGTTACGGTGCCTGATGAAGGTCAATTAGACCGAAGCGTCGCACTTATAACATATAAGAAAAAACAAAAGGAATCTTCTCATCTCCGACTTGTGCGCCGAATACTTCTTCACCGATTCAGGATGGGGTCCTTATTCGTACACCCTTTTGAACTAGTGCTATCCGAATCTCTACACAGCACATGGGCAGACCTGCCTCCGTTTCTGGAAAATAATCAGAACCGTTTTCTAATCCTGGACATCCCCATTAATGGTGTTACTTCGTTATATAAAGTTTAACTCGTGACTATAAAAATACTTTTCGAGGAAAAATCCACAGCAAATCTGAAACTAAAATCTGCACCATACTCGTGCGGATTTTAATGCAAATTTCACTTGGCCGTAATTGGGTTGTCCAAAAACAGCACTGCTCCTGTCCATGGGTTGTATCTGGTATTACAGCTCAGCTCTATTGAAGTGAATGCGGTTGAGCTGCAATACCACACACAACCAGTGGACAGGTGCGGTGCTGTTTTAGAAAAAAAAAAAACAACCATGTTTTTCCTAATGCCGGACAACCTCTTACTTATTTTTTTCAATGAAGTAAAATAAGATTAGAAGTTCAATATACGAAAACAAACAAGAGAATGAATCTCACCTGAGTGACTCTGCTGATGTCTAAACAGAGTCGATTTGCGTGTAAAACACTTCCCGCACTCCGGACAAGAATATGGCTTCTCACCAGTGTGACTGCGCAAATGTCGGATTAGCTCGGCATTCCAATTAAAACATTTATCACATTCAGGGCAAGGAAATGTTTTATAGCGTCTGAATAGCGGACGGTGAGGGACAAAGTTTGAGAAATCCGGAAATCGTCCCCTTTGCTCAAAAGGATTGGAGGACAGATCTAGGTTAGGAAATATTGGGAAGATGTTCGGGATAATGGGGTTTTCTTCTGCAGAAAGTTCTCCGATGTCATGGTCTTCGGACTCACAATCAGAAGATATGACGATTTGTTCCTCTGAGCTATTCATGCCCGAGTGTCCATCTGATGGAAATAAAAAAAGAGATGACAAACAATTATAGGGAATGATTAATCATGTCCATACTACATTCAGTGTTATCATGGGGACACTAGGCCTCATTGCAACACATCAGGGTTAATTTATTTTCCTACTTTTGTTTAAAATTAAAAGGAGGCGTTGTGGTGGGGACACAAGTAGAGACCTTCTTTTCATAGGAGGCTTCCACCTTCAACTCAACTCAACTTAAAATACAAGATATTTACGAAAATTTTGCTAACTCCTCTTAGTGGTCCAATTTTTAAAGATTGGATAACTTTTTTTTATAGCCTTTCCCTGACAGTGAAGAATTTATTGGTAGAATCTATTCAATAATTTCTTTAATCGGGCATTCAAACAGTTCCGATATATTTCAATGGTCACCATGCAATGCTTCATTTTTCCTGTGGGCGTGCTGCAGAGAAATTGAGCACTTGCTCAGGCTATCCTTTTAAAGGGACACTCCGGCCAAAACTAACCTTTCCCATGTGCTCCATTATGATATTCCATGTGTCAGTCTCTCACCTGTTACTTATCTCTATATATCAGATTGGGACGGTTGCTTAGCAGCAGTGTGAATCAGGCTCGGTGACTACTTTCTCTACTTGAGTCTATGGAGATCTACGTGTCACCCATCACAGGCTTCAGCATGGGGGGGGGACATAAACTTCTATCATCAGCCCCCACTGATACTTAGACAGGTGCAGGTCACACAGGTGTAGAAGAATATAGTGCAGCCTCCCTGTCCTGATACTTATGGTTTCTCAGCTTATTTAGGAGAATATAGAGAGAATGATAATCACAATATCCCCCAGCATGCAGAAATTGTATGGTCTTTAGCTGGTCATGTGATGCTGTGCTGAAGCATCATCTGATTGATAGCAAAGCAGAGAGGAAGAGAAAGCTGGGGAAATGTAAGAATCAAGATGGAGGCTTTTTCTAAGCACAGACAAGGCAGCATTTCAAAAAGTAAGTACAGCCTACATAAAAGAAGTGTAGAGTGTGGTATACAGCCAGGTGAAAGGTGGGGGGGGGGGTGCAGCTATGAGATGTTGTGTTACCACTTGAGATCTTAAGTATAAAAATGTCCTTAAATTAAAATGACAATGGTGGCTTTCTAAAGGATATAGGGCCCTTGACGGTAATTGTACTGGCAGGGGTTAGCCCCAAGCCACCCCAGAACGTCCATATTTAGTGGCGTTAACTTACCCTGATTAATTTCTAAAGGAGTTTCCTCTTCTTTACATTGATGAAAATCTACCAAACATTTCTCTTGTCCTCCATTTACGACTTCAGCTTTCTGGCTGACGCAGCCCTGATGTTAAAATTAGACATTAGTCACGGATACCAAATCATGTTTCACACTGTACCATCAGCTATACAATAAAGCATGTCCCTTAACACTGACAGAGATTTGGGGGGAGGGGAATGATTCACCGCCAGAAAGTGATAAGAAAGGGGAGGAGACTCTGGCGGGAAAAAAAAACTAAAAAAAAAAAACAACAGCCTAAAGAAGGCTAATGTGGTTGACAGTGGTCGCTACTTCTTGTCCACTAAAATAAAGGCATAAAAATTCTGGAGGAAATACTGAGCATAAAAAAAACAAACAGGACTGCACACAGTTACTTTAAATAAGGAGTCAAAATTGAAGTCAAGCTTTTATTTGTGGTTGGTGTCATATGCATAATATTTTATTGTCGTAATCTCAATTTTATTTGGCGTAGAGATTTTCTTTATGATGAGCTGGAGGTTCTCTCAGAAGACCAAGGTCACCTCTTTTAGGCTTCGTTCACATCTGCGTCGGGACTCCGTTCATGGGTTCCATCGGAGCTTCCTGTCAGGGGAACCCATGAATGGAACCGTGACTGAAACAAACGGCAACCATAGGTTTCCGTTTGCATCACCATTTATTTCAACTGTGACGGATCCGATGCAAATGGTCTCCGTTTGTCACTGTTGTTTAAGGGTTCTGTCGTTTTGATGGAATGAATAGCTAAGTAGACTACGATATTGAGTCCGTCAAAATGACGGAACCCTTAAACAGTGACAAACGGAAACCGTTTGCACCGGATCCGTCACCATTCCGTTTGTTTCAGAGAGGGTTCTGTTCATGGGTTCCCCTGACGGAAAGCTCAGACGGAACTCATGAACGGAGTCCTGACGCAGATGTGAACGAAGCCTAAAAAACAGATTTGTCTTCAGTAATAAACTACTTACTAATCATGACCTCTTACATGATGGATACATCTTGGAAGATGAGGAACAAGTTCTTGAGTTCCCTTACTAACTTTGCTGGACAAGAGGAATAAACGCTCATTCCCAATCATTGTCCTGTGTAAACAGGGCAACGATCAGCCGATGAACAAGCAAACGCTCGTTCATCGGCTGACCGTATCGTTTATGCAGCCGAAAATATTATTGTTGTCGGCAGCGCATCTTCTTGTGTGAACGACGTGCTGCCGACACGATGGAAATGTATGGGGACGAGCGATCGTCGTAACAAGCACACATCCCCATACATAGGTCCTTGTGAAAAAAGCAAACGAGCGCAGATCAATGAGCTGTCCCTTTGATTGGCTCTCATTTACACGGCCCCCGTCGGACCCTTACACAGCCCGATGTGGGTTATGTAATCAAGTGCCGATCAACAAGAAAGCTCGTTGATCGCCGCTCATTTTCTCCTTTCACAAGAAGCTTTGTATGGGGACGAGCGCTCGTTACTATGATCGCTGGTCGCAATGCATTTCTATCGTGTCGGCAGCACTTCTCCTTGTTCACACAGGGAAATGTGCAGCTGACAACGATAATATTTTCGGCTGCATAAACTATGAAATCAGCCAATGAACGAGTGTTTGCTCGTTCATCGGCTGATGGTTGCCCTGTTTATACAGGACAATGATCGGGAACGAGTGCTCTGTGAACGCTCATTTGCCCGATAATTGGCCCGTGTAAAAGAGCCTTAAACTAACTCTCTCTCTCTCTTGCACTCGGCGTCTCCGAGACATCATCTTCAAGTGACACAAAAACCGATCACACTCCTTCCTCAGCCACCTCAACCAACAGAGTAGAGTTCTGCCCAATATCCAGGTCTGTCAGGTAGACACGTCAATGTCCAACTTCGGCTTCGTTCACATCTGTGTCGGGACTCCATTCATGAGTTCCTTCGGAGATTTCTATCAGGGGAACCAATGACTGAAACAAACGGAAACCATAGGTTTGCATCACCATCGATTTCAATGGTGACAGATCCGGTGCAAATGGTTTCCGTTTGTCACTGTTGTGTAAGGCCCCATGCACACGACCATGTTCGAACACTGTCGAGTGCATGGGGCCTAAGGGTTCCGTCGTTTTGACAGAATGCATAGCGCAGTTGACTACGGTATTGATTTTGTCAAAACTACCGAACCCCTAAACAACGGTGACAAATGGAAACCATTTGCACCAGATCCGTCACCATTGAAATCAATGGTGATGCAAACGGAAACCTATAGCTTCTGTTTGTTTCAGTTTGGATTCCATTCATGGGTTCCCCTGACGGAAAGCTAAGACGGAACCCATGAACGGAGCCCTGACGCAGATGTGAACGAAGCCTTGGTAGAGCGGCCCCTGGAGGTTAATGGCTATGGACAGCTTTTGCAGCATTTTTTTATAATTGCGTTACATGTATTATGTGAAAAAGATAAGATTACACTAACGGATAATTGCTGGTCCATGAGCCCTTGACAGCACCCTAAGAGATTGGCTCCAATCCAACACAGAAAACTTCCATAAATGCTTTAAAAGGGGAAACACGCCTAACCAACTCCGTCCGTAGCAAGAATTTTGGACTCATAACAAGGTTTGTTCAGCATTTTTCCCTACATGACACATACCAAAACAAATACATGTTTTTTTAAATTATCTACATAGACTTTTTTTTATTTTTAAAGAGAGGGAATAAGGCTCATGCTGTAATGGGCTCATGGAAAACCAATTACAGATATGTGTAATCTTATCTTTTCCCTACGCCCATAACAGCACCCGGAGAGAGTAGACTAGGGGCGGACCATTGCCGGGTGAACATTCTGCCAAAAGCTTATTGATCATTAGACTGATGGTCCAATCCTGAAAAAGTATTAGGAGGACTCCAAGTAGCTGCCCTACAGATCTGGTCTATGGGAGCATTTGCTTTTTCTGCTCTTGATGTAACAATAGGGTGAGTAGAGTGTGCCCCAAACCCCGATGGGGAATCCTTTCCTGCTGATGAGTAAGCTAGGTTAATAGCCCTCATAATCCATCTAGCTATGGTTCTACTGGTAACCTTACTCCTTTTTTCTGAGCCCTGGAACGGAATAAAGAGCTCGGAAAACTTCCTCCAACTGCTAGAAACTTCTAAATATTTCATAAGACATCGGCTCGCATCTATACTACGAAGCTTCTCTTCTTTAAGATTTTTAGGGTTTGAACACAAGGAAGGAAGAACTATTTCCATAAACATATGAAGTAACATTCAATCTGCTGACCAGAAAAGTAGATATAACCTGGTCAGATAACCCCTTGTCTTTTAAAATCTCCCTTTCAAATTCCAGACTGTCAGATGGAGGTTTCACAGTTTTGGGTGAAGGATTGTGATCTGATGGAGAAGATCCACTCTCTCTGGTAACACCCAACGGTATGTCACTGACAACCTCCTCAACCAGTTGAACCAGACTTATCTGGGCAAAAAGGGAGCTATAATGAGAACTCTCGCTCCCTACTCTCTTATATTCTGAATGACACTGGGGAGCAGAGATAGAAGAGGAGAAATACATAGGAGATAGTTTTTGGCCATGACTGGGAGAGGGTGTCTACCCCTAGTGGAGAGTACTGAGGGGTTCAGGGAGGAGAACTTCCTGTGGTCTCGGGTGGAAAAGAGATCTTACTGTGGCTTTGCCCATAGGTAAAAAAAATTGTTGAAATACATCCCTATTCAAGCACCAATCCCCTTCAAGGGACAAGAGGATGGCCCCGAGTTCCCTTGGATTTTTCGATTCCCTTCTCTGAAGTGGATTCCAGGACCCGTGAAGGAGAATGGATTCCACCTGAGCCCCCCCCACCAGTGAACCACCTTGACCAAATTTTCGGGGCTCAACCACCAACTCAGGGTTTACACTACCTGAGGGGATAGGCAAAGGAGAAGAAGATCTAGGGAAGCAGGAACCCCATCCCAAATCCTGAGAATCTTCCACTGAAGAACTCGAGTGATATTGAGCCCATCTCACTGCCAGTATACATGATGTCATAACCGCCAATACCGAGATTGCATCCCTGATCGAGGCTGAACTGTAAGAAGTTAGGAATGACACTTTCTGCAACAGGATGGGAATCTTTGTGGTATAAAGCAAATTTGTCTTTTGAAATCTAACACAATTCCCAAGTAAGTGCACTGCTGGGAGGGGGACTGGTAACATTTTCACAAATTATTTCCCAACCTAGTTTTTTCAGGATACTGATAGTTGAATGTCGGTGAGCTTAGAAGTTGTGTTTTGTCTGTGCTAACAGAACAAAATTGTCCAAGTATGGTATGATGATAATGATGTTCTGTTCTTTGGCATAAGCCATCATCTCTGCCACTAATTTTGTGAACAACCGAGGGGCATGTGATATCCCAAATGGGAGGGCTTGATGTTGGAAATGCCGAATTTGGAGTTGTAACCGTTTCGCCATCCTTAGAAACTATTAGGAGGCTGGGTGAACGTAGATGTGATCGTACGCATCCTTTATGTCTAAGGTTTCCATGAAGAACTCTTTGAAGAAGTAGTGGACTGACTGAACGGACTCCATTCTGAATCTGTAGTATAAAGGGTATTTAAGTGTTTTAGGTCGATAATGGTGCGAAAGGCACCACTGTTTTTTTTTTTTTACTAGGACTAGGGTGGGAATAGAAACTTTTTCCTCTTTCCCACTTGGGTACCTGATTCAAGACTTTCTTCTGTAAGGGAGTATAAACTTCTTTTATCAAGGCGGATTGCTTTACTGAGCTTACTTTGACGTTCGTGAATATTTTTGGTGGGGCGGAGGCAAATTCCAGATGTAAACCTTCCTTAATAATGATTGTTACCCAGGAGCTGTTTGAGCACCCTCCCACACCAGGTAAGAAAAAGCAAAGACACCCCATCACCCCACACCTGCAGCCTAGCGTCATTGCTGAGAGCTCTTATGGGCAAAGTCTAGCTGAGAGTTAAAAAGAAAATCCCAGCCTCTCCTAAAACTTTCCCTTTTCAAGTCCCCATTCTCTTCCCTCCTGTTATGGGGACAGAAGTTCTTCTGTTGTTTTCGGAAAGTTGGGATTGGAAATCCTTTTTTTTTCCTGTCAGTGGCCTTTTCTACGATTTCATCCACAACAGGTCTTAACATGAACTCTCCCTGACATGGGATTACACCGTTTAGCCTTGGATCTAGCATCTCTGCTCCAACCCTTTAACCACAAGGTTCTACGGGCAGAATGGATAAGGCGGCAGCTCAAACATTAAGCCAAAGGGCATCAGCCGAGACATCTGCCACGAAATCTATAGCCTTAGAGATAGTAGTGATAGAAGAAATGCTCTCCGAGAGCCTCATTTTAAATAAGATGTTCCAACTGGCCCACCCATATTTTAAAGGGACCTAGCCGTTAAGGTGGCAGCAATATTAGGTTTTAATAAAGCTGCTGATGCCACCCAGGTCTTTTAGGTAAATTTCTGCCCTTCTGTCCATAAGATCTTTTAAGTACTCCATATTCTCAAATGGTAGAGCTGTTTTCATAGAAATCTTCGTAGCTTGGGCATCTATATTAGGAGCCCTATCACAGCAGGTTACCTCTTCTTTCGCAAAAAAAGATATTTTCGCTTGACAGATCTCGGAATATAAAATTTTCGGTCAGGCTTTTTCCACTCTTTTCTAATCAAGGTCTTAATGTTCTTATGGATTGGAAAAACATTATACTTTCATGGCGGCAATCCCTCAAACATCTAAACTCTGTTCTTTAGTTTTGTCCCGGTTCATAGTAGATCTGATAGCCTTTAACAAAATATGTGTCTTCAGGAGGGAAGAGAAATGTCGACCACAGCTTCTCATCCGAGGAAGGTTCAGAAACCCCAGACACTTCACCTTCTTCATCCTCCTCTAGAAATTGAATATCACGGTCTCTGAAGATTTACTAGGTAGATTGCAATGAAAGGTTTTCATAGAATTCTGGATTTCTGACTTAATGTCCTTAATATTCTGGATCAAGGAAGGCGACTACTCTTCCACCATTTTTGGCATAGGGCCTTAACATTGGATGAGGGCAGTTTCCTCTTACAGATAGCACACTCCTTGTTTTTTGACTCGTGGGTAGCTTTTTTGGGAAGTCCTTCAGATCCCAATAATTACAATATATCAGAAGGGATACAAGATTTTAATCAGGCTATATACACTCTTACCCTCTTCCAGAAACTACCGATTTACTTTCATGACCGGCCTCTAGACGATTAGCACTCTGGTTGTTTTTTTGTTCTTTCTGTATAGTTGCGGAGGAAAAGAAACTTGTGGCTCTTTTAATCCAAAAGAAGACTTGTCTAAACTGGGAGCCCCTTCCTCCAAGTTGGTGGTTTTAAAACATATCCGCCCCTCCTGGGTATCCTCCTACTGCGCAACAAAGCACGTCACTTCCAGTTCAAGATCCATTCCCACCACTAAATACGTCCACGCTATGAACAACTTCCAGTTAGCACTCCTCCCCACTTCCGGAACACGTGCCTACACCGTCCTGCTTCCGGTCCACACCATCCACCTCCTGATGGCCAGGATTCTGAGCGGGACCAAAAGAGGCAAGAGTGAGGTATCAGCAAGGGAAAAGGAAAGCCAGGCCCTGAGATCCACTGCAATTCAGGGAGCGCCCAGACTTTGGCAACATTGCAGGGATGCCGCCATCAAGGTAAGATCAATACACTACGATCTTCTCACGGCAAAGGATGAGGAAGGGGGGAAAAACGAGAGCCCAGACTTTACAAAGCAGCTCCTAGTGGAGTCTGATGGCCTCAGGTAATTTCTATGACCCTAGGGTTAATTATTGGGTACAGAGGTCCTGTTGCCTAAGAAGTTGTAATATCCAGAGGTTAAGCACTTCCCTACGTCCAAAGGGCACGAAAAAGGAACTTTTAAAGCATTTTCAGAGGTTTCCCGCTTCCCGTCCTGGATTGGAGACGGTCTCTCAGGATTCTGTCATGGGCGCATAGGGGGAAAAAAACTGTAGTTGGTTTTATAGAAAAAATTTGCACCATTTTGCTTCTGCAGCTTGCATGTATTACAATATAATACAAGCTGCTCAATGCCATTCAATGTCTATCCCGACAGCCAGGCTCACTGTCGGCTTACGCTCTAGCCCCTTCTGTCTTCTTCGGAGTGCGAATCTAAGCTCAACGCTGATCATAGTTGATTTGATCAAATAGGTTCAGAATTGAGTTTAGATTCTTGTTCAGAAGAAGACAGGAGCGGCTAGAGCGTAAGCCGACAGTGAGCCTGGCTGTCGGGATAGACATTGAATGGCATTGAGCAGCTTGTTTACATAACGTTAATAATATACCCAGGCTTTTCTGTGTCAGATTTGCCAACTTATCTCCTATTTCATATGTAATGTAGATATTTGTTATCTTGATTTAAGAGTATTGCTATTAGTTTACACTGATTAAACAAAGGGGTTGTCCCGGCACGGTACTGTTTTTTTATACTGATGACCTATCCACAGGATAGGTCATCAGTATATTATCGGTGGGGGTCCGACACCCGGACCCCGCACCGATCAGCAGTTCCGTCTGCCTCCGGGCACCGGTTGTTATCCAGTGTTGAGTGCCGGTAACAGATGGCTCCGTACACTGCATATGGGCCATGCTTCAGAACTGCAACTCCGCTCCTATTCACTTGAACTGCAGTACTTCAGTTTGGCCACTATACTGTGACCGGAGCCATCTGACATTTGGAGCTTGGTGGCAGCCAGAGCAGCTGATCAGCGTGGAGTCTGGGTGTCGGACCCCCACCGATCATATCATGTGGTTAGGTCATCAGTATGAAAAACTGCCCCGTGCCCGGACAACCCCTTTAATTTGCTATCTCTCAGTTAAACTTCTTGTAATAATATAGAAATCTAATAATATCTTCTCTGTTGATTACCCTTCATAATTTACAATCATGTCCAAATATTGAAATTGTGCTCTGTAAGTTAGCTCCGAAAACATAAAGAAATGGATTTAAAGGAAGAAAGTTTAACACGGCGCCAGTGGTAACAGTACACTATTCCAATTCTGCCCCTTGTGGTCTCCATTAGCAATCGCGATCCAATCCGAATGCGCTAGATTAAGGGGATTTTCCCACAAATCCCATTTATCACCTATCCAAACAACCGTCCCTCATAAATCTTATCCTGTGATATATGTGTTATGAGTTTATTCTTTTAGAGTGTTTACGGTGAAATCCAATAAAGCCGAAAAATGCTTAAAACACTACTAACAATGGGTTTACACTTTTTGATCCGGTCATAAAGGAGTCCGCTTTCCTGTTTGGCGGTCCTCCGGCCATACGTTGTTATTATTACCGGTAAATAGGACACTATAGACACTAAAATCTAAGGACACGCACTGATTTCAGAGGACATCGTGTAATTTAATGGGATTACCATCGTAGTCCAAAATGGCGCTCTTTGCGCCAGCTCTCTGGTTAATAGATGGAGGTCTTCCGGGTTTACCTAACATGAGGAGAGAGATGGGACAAGGGAGGAACACCGTAGATTTCGGATGTGAACGTATGACAAGTAGGTTAAGGAATGGTAATGGACTCACATTGTTATATTGGTATCTGGTGAGATCTTTAATTCCATCAATTTGAAGAACATGATGGATGTCAAGATCTTCAGTTGTAAAATGTTGTGGTTGAAGAGGACTAGGACATCTCTCAGGCTTATTTCTCTTACTGGATCTATCTGTAGGAATCAAACAGTGGTTTAGTATGTTACATAGTTAATATAGTGGAAAAATGATGCATGTCCAAGTTCAAACGGGGGAGGAGAGAAGATGTGTATAATAGGAAGGGGGTAGGGTAAAAGCTTCACTTTTCACTTCTGATCCAGAGGAGATCAAGTTCAGATAATCTTTGATCAACATTCAAACAAGATTTCTACATATTTTCTAAGTATTTATCTTATTTTGTTCGGTCACATCATCTAAGCCTTTCTTGAAGCCATCAACCGTTTCTGCTAAATCCAGCTCCTGATGTAGACTATTTCACAGATTCACCGCTCTTACAGTAAAGAATTCTGGTCACCCCTGGAGATTGAACCTTTTCTTCTCCAGACGGAGGGAGTGCTTCCTTGTATTTTGGGGACACTTTAGATGGAACATGTATCATGTCTCCTCTTCGAGGTCTCTATTCAAGACTTAATAAATGTAATGTTGTCCATATGTGATGATTAGATGATGAGTGTCTAGAAAACCATCCGAACAACTTACAATAAATGAAAGTTTCCTCTTACCCGGTGTTGTGACGGTCCGGTCCTCCTCCATCATGACGTCCTTGTACAGATCCTTGTGTCCTTCTAAATACTCCCACTCCTCCATGGAGAAATAGACAGTGACATCCTGACATCTTATAGGAACCTGACACACAATGATACAGTCATCATCCCGACACATTATACCTTGTGTTGTTATATAATGTCCCAGCATTCCCGGCAGTGCTCACCTCTCCCGTCAGCAGCACAATGATCTTGTTGGTGAGATCCAGGATCTTCTGCTCATTTTTTCTTTCTGTGGTGGGATTCGCTTTCTTGTTCCACCCTCCGGATACATTGGAACCACCACAACTCCTTTTAATAAGGCTAGTGGATAATTCCTTCACAAACGTATAATCCTACAGATAGTTAACAACAGACAACCAAAGTTAGTGCTGGTCTATAAAGTGTATGAACTGGTTTCCTTGTGACCCTAAAGGACCAACCACTCTACCTCAACCACAGGGTGAAATGATAGGCAAAATAATTTTCTCCGTTTCGACATTCTTTGCCCGTTAGCTAGTTTTCTTGCTGGACTCTCTTATTGGATTTACTGTTGACTGAACTTTGACCACGTGTTGTCTGCTGCCCACCCAAATCTTCTGCCTGTCTCCCGATACGACAATACTCTGCCTTGACATCTGGCTCGTCTTACCATGAAAGACCATCTACCCTGACCTCTGCCTCGTCTTACCATGAGTGACCATCTACCCTGACCTCTACCTCGTCTTACCATGAGTGACCATCTACCCTGACCTCTGCCTCGTCTTACCATGAGTGATCATCTACCCTGACCTCTGCCTTGTCTTACAATGAGTGACCATCTACCCTGACCTCTGCCTCGTCTTACCATGAGTGACCATCTACCCTGACCTCTGCCTCGTCTTACCATGAGTGATCATCTACCCTGACCTCTGCCTCGTCTTACCATGAGTGACCATCTACCCTGACCTCTGCCTCGTCTTACCATGAGTGACCATCTACCCTGACCTCTGCCTCGTCTTACAATGAGTGACCATCTACCCTGACCTCTGCCTCGTCTTACCATGTGTGACCATCTGCCCTGACCTCTGGCTCGTCTTACCAGGTGTGACTATCTACCCTGACCTCTGCCTCGTCTTACCATGAGTGACCATCTACCCTGACCTCTGCCTCGTCTTACCATGAGTGATCATCTACCCTGACCTCTGCCTTGTCTTACAATGAGTGACCATCTACCCTGACCTCTGCCTCGTCTTACCATGAGTGACCATCTACCCTGACCTCTGCCTTGTCTTACAATGAGTGACCATCTACCCTGACCTCTGCCTCGTCTTACCATGAGTGACCATCTACCCTGACCTCTGCCTCGTCTTACCATGAGTGACCATCTACCCTGACCTCTGCCTCGTCTTACAATGAGTGACCATCTACCCTGACCTCTGCCTCGTCTTACCATGTGTGACCATCTGCCCTGACCTCTGGCTCTTCTTACCAGGTGTGACTATCTACCCTGACCTCTGGCTCGTCTTACCATGTGTGACCATCTACCCTGACCTCTGTCTCGTCTTACCATGTCTGACCATCTGCCTGTATTGACCCTGTAGATCGCCTACTGTTTTGGTACAATATCGGTTTACGAGCGGCTCTGCAAAGAGCTTACCATTAGGGGAACTGCCTCATGTAGTGGTGGTGACCTGGGTGGACAACCCTTAGGTTAGAAGAAACAATATCAACTTTAATTCAATGTATCTCTTAGAGGTCACTTAATATTCTGGCTTCAAAGAGGTCTAAACGTTACTCATTAAAATAATATCAGTGTGGTGCTTTTCCCACAATCCTTTTCTATATCTTCACAGAATCCCATTGTATTGTCACATTCCGAGAACCCCTCACCCTCACTTTATTGAAAGGTGTTTTCCAATTACTAACAACAATGGCATATCAATCAGATTTGCCACCCATATCCGATTACTGGGGTTCCCAATGTTGGGTAGAAATGCCATAGCCCCATCATTCTCTCCAGTCATGTCCCCATTTTAATAATAGAGATAAACGTGAGGTCACGTGACATAATTCCCCCAATCCCTCACCTCTCCAGTCACCAGGTAGATGATCTCCAGGGTGAGATTTAATATTGTGTCCGTTATATGACTTCTGTCCTTGTCCATCCTGGGGTATGTGGAGTCTACCCTTGAGAATAATGAAGCTGGATGTGGCTTCTGCAGATAAACATATAATATACCCAAGAATTATTAATCAAATTCTTACAAATATTAAGAAAAATCACCAGCTACAATAGAATTCCTTTATTCCAGAACCAAATAGTCCTGCAAGCACCCACCCAGATTCCCAAACCAAAATTTATCTAGCATTGCAAAATGAATCTGAGAGTTTTGGAATCCAAATGTGAAATAGTTGGAAAATGTACAAAAAAAAACCCCAAAAAAAACCCACCTAGATTGGGAAGGTGAAAATCCTGCGAATCCAATAAGAAAGAATTCATCTAATAATGGTGCCGGAGTGATCATGTGATCTTTTTAAAGGGTTGGGACATGTTGGGGACGTAATTTATAGTTTTGTTTTTTTTCTGCAGATCCATAAATACGGATGCACTATTTGTGGACAGGGTGCCAGATATGCGGATAACTACAGATTCGTATTTGCGGACATTAAAAAAACTCCATGGTCGTGTGCATGAGGCCTTAACGTCCGTCCATTTATTGTCCTTGCTTCATAGCTACATGTCCTGACAGCATCTGCCGTACCCCTTTCCCGCCGTTCTTTGCCGGTCAGCCGGTTTTCTTGGTGGACTATCTTATCGGATTTACTGTTGATGACTCCCCCTGTACTTTGACCACGTGTGGTCTGCTGCCTATCCTGATCTTCTGCCGGTCTCTCGTTACAACTGTATTCGACCTGCCTTGACCTCCGGCTCGTTTTACTGTGAGTGACCATCGGTTTAGCATCCTGAGATGAGTCCGGGTGTAGCGGCCTCTGCTACATCAAAGCACGGAGCCATTGGACTCATCGCAAGACTCTTCTCTGTTTATCTACGTACATCGTGTCTCATTCCTGCAGGTCTTGGCTTTTGTCAAGCTTCTCCCTGGTACACGTCCATTGTGTTTGGCCTCATGAGTGCTCGTAGAAGAAGCAACCCCCACCCCCCGAGAGTACTCGGTGTTGCCTTCCACCATCGTGTTGCGTCTCCCCTTGCACTTTGTGTGATCCTCTGGTGTGTCTATAACTTGCGGCTGGGCAGAGAGGAGGCGGTGGGTTCGGAGTGAGCACACGGGAAACAAAGTGGATTCAACCGGTCCATGAAGGTGCGGAGTAGAAATAAGGAAGCCACACAACACTGGGTAAATAGGACATCAACATCCCGCAAGCTCACTGCTGACAGCGCTGCCTGGACCGGTGTGCGTGTGGCGAGCGCCACGTAGGTAGGTTAGGAAAGCTGCTGCCGAGTGTGGAAAGGATTTTTGGCCCCACGGCCTGTTATAGTGGGGTGAGGACAGTTCCCCATTATATTGTGATCCTCAGCCAGAGAAGTGGCTAAGGGGACAACCGAGGCTGGATTCACAAGGGCGTTGCGAATCTCGGACGTGAAAAACTGCCATTTTTCACATCCGAGGGGCATCCGTGCTCTGCGCTGTGGGATGCAATATGGGATACTAGAGTCTATGGAGGGATGTGAAGAGTGAAAAAAATAGGACATGTCCTATGTTCTCACTGGACCCTTCACACGATCCGTTGAAGCAACGGCCACATTGAATTATATAGGTCCGTGTGACGGCCGTGGTTCAAAAAATTATTTTTTTATAATCACCGGAAAATCCCTTTCTTGTTGAATTCATTGGAAGACAAGAGCATCATGGGTATTGTCACTAGGAGTCTGACACTAGGTAGGAGAAAGTCTTGGCCCCGCTCAGGCAGACCATCCCTTCCCATACACGATGGCTTAATCAGTTTGTGCAGAAGCCGTAGGAGAAGAAAAAACAAATGACACGTCCATGATCCTGGGAGAAGAAAAAACAACCAGACCCCACACCTATTAGCTGTACCCGCTGCCTCTGGGCACGGATGTTACGAGATGGCTCTGTACACTGTACGGCCGCTATACTGTGACCGGGACCATCTGCTTCCGGCATGGACATCCGGTGCCGGAGGCAGCCGATACAGCTGATCGTGGCGGGGTCCGAGAGTTGGATCCCCACCAATCATATACTGATGACCTGTCCTGCAGATAGGTCATCAGTATGAAAAACCGCCTCGTGCCCGGATAACTCCTCTAAAACCAGTGTTTCAGAAGGAACCGGGACTTTGGATATTGATTGTATGCTGCATAGCAGTTACAAAAATGAGATGGTGTCTCAGATATCGACTAGGAGAAATCGCTCGCCAGTTCAACCCGGGCTCCTCATTTCTACCTCCTCGACAGCTTTTACATTTTACCCTCCTTTCCTGTTTTCGTAGGCAGAGCTCAGGTCACGCCAACCTCCTCCCAACCCAGAACGCTACTTGGCCTGAGGTGTGATGACGCTCATGTGTCCGCCATCCGTCCCGTTACAAAACGCTCATACTTACCCCCTCTCTGCGCGGAGTCCGGCCTTCCTGGATGACGTTTACATTTTCTGAATCTCATCCACTTTGCTGCTACTGTAAATGCGGTGGAATTTCCGCACGGAACCCTGTTGCGGAAATTCCGCAGCATTTACGCTACGTTGGAACCCTGGCCTTAACGACATCTGACAGACAGTTATGTTTCGGAGGTGCACTGTCACGATATGGCGCGGGCTCAGAAGCGGAGCCCAAACCATACATGGCGGTTGCCGGCTGTTTTCGAAAGCGGACACCCGACTGCAACGGACGGGATCTCTGGTATCTGCCATTTAACCCCTCGGATGACCCGGTCAACAGCGACCGTTGGATGTGATCAGCTAGACAGTAAGGGGGCTCCCTGTCTCCCCAGATCGGCCCCATGACAAAATAACGGGGGAGGCAATTGGTTGCCATGGTAGCTGGAGGTCTATTAGTGGCCTCCTGGTCCGCCATCGTTACCCTACGATTAAGCCTAAAAAAAAATAATGACATTTTTACAAATCTAAAAAAAAATATATATATTGTTTTACTATTTAATGCAAGAAATAAAAAAAACATAATAGTAAAATCCAGAAATATTCAAATCTGATGTTATTTACATTTTATTCGAAAAGAAGGAGATTGAGATCGAAGGAAATTATGCGATAAAAGGCCCCGTAATAAGTCCTATATCCCAGTAGTGTCGGCTTTGTTATATACCCAAAAAGGTTTTTTGGCCGATACGGTGCCCAGCGCCAGCGTATATTGCATTATATCATGTATAAGAGACGACGTACAGTAGTCAGGTGCCATATAAACCCCAATATAAATGTATTGCCAGGGGACTGGGATACAGCAAACCTCCAGACAACCCTGCAATAATAACAAGAAGACATGGGAAATATTACCTGTATCAGGTGCCAGCAGGATCAATTCTTCACATCTGTCCTGTAACGGGAGGGAGATGGCAGAGCTGGCACCCGCAACCATAGACCAATTCAGGTGCCCTCTGATTCCACTTCTCACGGTTCATCTGCTGGACTACAAGAAAATGGCCGCCGCCGTCCATTACTGAGGACACATTGTGTTATGTAGGTTCTGCGGTCACTCAGCACTGTTCGAGAAACGGTGACGTCATCCACAACCATAGGCTGTCGCTCCAACCAATCAGGGTCGCGTCCTGATTGTCTTTCGAGTGGAACGCAAGAACCAGAAGTAAGGAATGTCGGCTTCCGGGTGAGAGGTAAAAAGGCGGAGTCAGAGAGAGGGTGCTGTTGCAGGTAGTGGTTGTGGTAGGTGAGTCATTGCTTATTATTAAATCTGTATAGTGCGACACTGGGGGCAGGTAGTGCGTCAATATTCACCAAACTGTGCACATAGCGCCATATTCTGCCCAAATAAATAACTACACCGCACAACTTTAAATTATTCTAAATAGGGACACCCTCAGCGGCGCGCTGCAAACGTCTCCCCTGTTAAGTCACGCCTCTAACCCCGCCCAGTTCAGCCCACACAGTATAGTGCCCCCCCACACAGTATGATGCCTCATAGTGCCCCCACACACAGTATAGTGCCCCCCACACAGTATAATGCCCCATAGTGCCCCCCACACAGTATAATGCCTCATAGTGCCCCCCCACACAGTATAGTGCCCCCCACACAGTATAATGCCCCCATATTGCCCCCCCCACACAGTATAATGCCCCATAGTGCCCCCCACACAGTATAATGCCCCATAGTTCCCCCCACACAGTATAAAGCCCCCATATTGCCCCCCACACACAGTATAATGCCCCATAGTGCCCCCCACACACAGTATAATGCCCCATGGTGGCCCCCACACAGTATAATGCCCCATAGTGCCCCCCCCCACACAGTATAATGCCCCATAGTGCCCCCCACACAGTATAATGCCCCATAGTGCCCCCCACACAGTATAATGCCCCATAGTCCCCCCCCACACAGTATAATGCCCCATAGTCCCCCCCACACACAGTATAGTGCCCCATAGTGCCCCCCACACAGTATAATGCCCCATAGTGCCCCCCACACAGTATAATGCCCCATAGTGCCCCCCACACAGTATAATGCCCCATAGTGCCCCCCACACACAGTGTGATGCCCATAGTGCCCCCCCCCCCACACACAGTATGATGCCCATAGTGCCCCCCCCCCACACACAATAAAAGCCGTTCCCACGATGAGTGGAGGAGATCCCTCAGCAGGTCTCCTCCGGTCTGTGTGGTTTGGTGCAGGCGGGTGTGATGATGTCACTGCAGCTTTTCATAGTCAATGGTGGAGCAGTAAGCTGATGGCTCCCTGCTCCACCATTGGTTCCGCGTCTTGAGGATATACCACCGTCCGCCCAGGACTGCGGGACACCAACCGGAATCCGTGAGGCAGCTGGAACAGCTGATCGGTGCGGGGTTCATGAGTTGTAACCCACCGGTCATATACTGATGACTTATCCTGTGGAAAGATGATCAGTATGAAAAAGCGCCCCGTACCCGCTCAACTCCCTTAAAACGAGTGTTTCAGAAGGGACCGGAACTAATTGACCTGAAAAGCTGATTTGAACATTTTTGACGAAACTTTTGCCGTCTCGACTTCGTCAGTTACGACTGTAGAAGCTGCACTTTCCCCAAATTATAATCTACTGTAAAAAGTTCAGACAATTCCACAGCTCCAGTATTAGGTCCTGTTCACACAGTTTGTTTTTTTTGTAAGCAGAAAAAAAAAATCGACCTCAGAGTTCCATTAGGAATTGTGAAGCAGATTTTGAACTCTGCGCTTTTTTCCCGTGATTTTCACTGCAGTTTTTACCCGCAGCCATTGATGCCAATGCACGGACTGCGGTCATAAACCGCTGCGAAAGGCGTTCGGGAACGAGCGCCGCAGGTTTATTCTGCCTCCCATTGAATCGGAGATCTGAGGGAAAAACAGCGGCAAGGAAGAACGTTCAAACAGCTTTTTTTTCCCCGCGAGTGGCCAAAAGCCGCCCAGGAAAAAAAGCCTCTGCCTCTCATTGAAAGCAATGGGGGGCGATTTCAGCCGGTTTTTAGCGCTGATTTCGACGTGGTTCTTGCGTCAAAATCTGCGCCACAAAACTGAGGGAAAACAGCTCCTGATTTTCAGCCTTTTTTTTAGCAACTCGCGTTTTTTACGCCCGTTTTTGGAGCTGCACTTCTTTTTACGTGCCGTTATTTGAATATGAGGCGTAAAATAACGCCCTGTCGGAACAGAACGCTGTATTTCCCATTATAATCAATGGGCAGATGTTTGTAGGCGTTCTGCTTCCGATTTTTAAGCCGTTTTCCGGGACGTTTACGGCCCGAAAAACGGCTGAAAATAGCCCGTGTGAATATACCCTAACTATAGTCCTCCAAATGCCGACACACTGGAGTTTTGGAGGTCAAGAGTACCTAAACACCCGTCACTATGAGAGACCTATTAAAGGGGTTGCATGCTAGAAGGGTCCCTTGACAATAAGCTGATCACAACCTGTCCCCCTGCTAGGATTCCCAGCGATCAGCTGTGATCTGTGCGGAAACCTGGTTGTAAGTGTTTAACTTCGCTGCAGCGCCACCACAGGGGAAACGAAGCATTACACAGTTCTCATTTATATACAGGTTTGGACTAATTTAAAAATAATAATTTTTACAAATGCAAGAACCTAACCCTGTAAGTCTCCGGATGTCTTCCTTTTAGACCTGATGAAGGGGTCCAGCGTCCCCCGAAACGAGTTGTCCTGTTGGGTTTGAAATAAAATAGCCGTTGCAGCTACATGAACGTTCCGCTCTAATTTCAAGGCTTCCTCCAAAACTGGTGCCTTTTTTTTTCTGGATCTGAAATCCAGGTGGGATTAATCCTGCATCAAGATGGACGAGGGGAGGAGTCACCTGCCTGAGAAGATATTAAGGCTTACCCTGGAAATTATTAACTTTCTTACTGGAGAGGTGAGGGATTCTGGGAATGACGTCACATGACATCACTTATCGCTATTAATTATACCGGGACATGACTAGAGGGGTGAGGGATTCTGGGAATGACATCACTTATCACTATTAATTATACCGGGACAGGACTGGAGTGGTGAGGGATTCTGGGAATGATGTCACATGACATCACTTATCTCTATTAAAGTGGCTCTGTCACCAGATTATAAAATCCCTATCTCCTATTGCACGTGATCGGCGCTGCAATGTAGATAACAGCAAAAGTTATTTTTTTTTTAAAAACGATCATTTTTGCCCAAGTTATGAGCAATTTTATATTTATGCAAATGAGCTTTTCAATGGACAACTGGGCGTGTTTTCTCGTTTTACCAACTGGGCGTTGTGAATAGAAGTGTATGACGCTGACAAATCAGCATCATACACTTCTCATCGTTCCCACCCACCTTCTTTCACTGCAGACACACAGCGTGACGTCACCCACAGGTCCTTCAACCTTGTCGTCGGGCAAAGAAGATACATCGGCTGAAAGGCGTCCAAAAGGTTAATATGCTCGTCTCTAGGGAGTTTGCTATGCTTACCTGCACATGGTGATGCTGCTGCAAATTCAACTGTATGCCTGGAGCTGTGGTGTCTTCTCTTTTCCGCCGACAAAGTTGAAGAGCCTGTGGGTGACGTCACGCTGTGTGTCTGCAGTGAAAGAAGCTGGGTGGGAATGATGAGAAGTGTATGACGCTGATTTGTCAGCTTCATACACTTCTATTCACAACGCCCAGTTGGTAAAAACACAATACACGCCCAGTTGGTAAAACGAGAAAACACGCCCAGTTGTCCATTGAAAAGCTCATTTGCATAAATATAAAATTGCTTATAACTTTTCAAAAAAAAAAAAAACTTTGCTGTTATCTACATTGCAACGCCGATCACGTTCAATAGGAGATAGGGATTTAATAATCTGGTGACAGAGCCTCTTTAATTATACTAGGACAGGACTGGAGGGGTGAGGGATTCTGGGAATGACATCACTTATCGCTATTAATTATACCAGGACATGACTGGAGAGGTGAGGGATTCTGGGAATGACGTCACATGAAGTCGCTTATCGCTATTAATTATACCGGGACAGGACTGGAGTGGTGAGGGATTCTGGGAATGACGTCACATGACATCATTTAATGCAGACGAACTGTCTCCTTTTCGTTGTGTCTTATTTTTTAGGCTTATGGACCTGTAAAAAAGTCAAACGTGAAAGTGCCTCCAACTCACTCATTCATACAAAAGAAAAGTAATATCCTGGACCTCACCAACCAGATCATCGAGCTGCTGACGGGGGAGGTGAGCGCTGCCGGGAATGCTGGGACATTATATAGTAATGCTATGAAGGGGTCGGGATGATGACTGTCTCATTGTGTGTCAGGTTCCTATAAGATGTCAGGATGTCGCTGTCTATTTCTCCATGGAGGAGTGGGAGTATCTAGAAGACCACAAGGATCTGTACAAAGAGGTCATGATGGAGGACCACCTGGACCGCACACCTCCGGGTAAGAGGGATCTCTACAAGGACGTCATGATGGAGGACCACCGGAACCGCACATCGCCGGGTAAGAGGGATCTGTACAAGGATGTCATGATGGAGGACCACCGGAACCGCACATCGCCGGGTAAGAGGGATCTGTACAAGGACGTCATGATGGAGGACCACCGGCCCCTCACATCACCGGGGAAGAGGGATCTGTACAAGGACGTCATGATGGAGGACCACCGGAACCGCACATCACCGGGGAAAAGGGATCTGTACAAGGACGTCATGATGGAGGACCACCGGAACCGCACATCACCGGGTAATAGGGATCTGTACAACGACGTCATGATGGAGGACCAGCAGCCCCTCGCACCACCGGGGAAGAGACGTAACTATTACTCACAAGAACAACGGAGTCATATACTACTCAGGAGATAAAAATAAAATATGTAATTCCTTATTAATCTTCCTACATGTACGTGGCAGCCTTTAACGGGAAGTATGGAGCGGGCTCACGGGCTGAGCGCACTTCATATACTCAACGGGAGTCAGCTGTGTAATACAGCCGACACCACTGCAACAGGCGGAATCAAAGATCACTTTGATTCCTCCCGTTTAGCCCCTTGGATGCCGCGGTCAATCGCGACCGTGGCATCTAAAGCATTAGAATCAAGGGGATCGCTCCCTTTGACGTGGCATCACCCCCCCCCCCGTGACACGATCATGCTGATGGTCATCGTGGCAGCCTGGGGGCCTAACGAAGGCCCTCACGTCTGCCATCTTTGTACACCTATGAAGCCCTCGGCTTCCCAGGAGACTGTCAGTATAACGATATACTGCAATACATTAGTATAGCAGTTGATCATGTAAGCGATCCAACGATCACTGGTTCAAGTCCCTCAAGTTTTAAAAAAATAAATAAAAACAGGTAAAGTTATTAGGGCTTCTCCAGACGAGCATGTAACTCGTCCGTGTGACGGCTGTTAAAAAAAACCTCTGTCACACGGACTCATGTATTTCAATGGGGCAATTCACACACTCGTTTTAACGGACCGTGTGAAGGGTCCATGGAACAATAGAACATGTCCTATTTTTGTTCGTTTTCACGGATCCCTCCATAAACTCAAGTCTCTAAGGGATCCGTGAAAAAGAGTCCCGCACGGGTGCAACTCGGATGTGAAAAAATGCAGTGCACTGGTTCGTGTGAATCTGCCCTTAATGTACGGAAAAAAAAAATATTACGCTAAAAAAAACAAAAAACACTTACCATTTTTTCCTTAAAGAGGCTCTGTCACCAGATTTTGCAGCCCCTATCTGCTATTGCAGCAGATCGGCGCTGCAATGTAGATTACAGTAACGTTTTTATTTTTAAAAAACGAGCATTTTTGGCCAAGTTATGGCCATTTTTGTATTTATGCAAATGAGGCTTGCAAAAGTCCAAGTGGGCGTGTTTAAAAGTAAAAGTCCAACTGGGCGTGTATTATGTGCGTACATCTGGGCGTGTTTACTACTTTTACTAGCTGGGCGTTCTGATGAGAAGTATCATCCACTTCTCTTCAGAACGCCCAGCTTCTGGCAGTGCAGACACAGCCGCGTTCTCCAGAGATCACGCTGTGACGTCACTCACAGGTCCTGCATCGTGTCAGACGAGCGAGAACACATCGGCACCAGAGGCTACAGTTGATTTTGCAGCAGCATCGGTGTTTGCAGGTAAGTCGATGTAGCTACTTACCTGCAAACGCCGATGCTGCTGCAGAATCAACTGTAGCCTCAGGTGCCGACACGATGCAGGACCTGCGAGTGACGACACAGCGTGATCTCTCGAGAACACGCTGTGTCTGCACTGCCAGAAGCTGGGAGTTCTGAAGAGAAGTGGATGATACTTCTCGTCAGAACGCCCAGCTAGTAAGAGTAGTAAACACGCCCCGATGTACGCACATAATACACGCCCACTTGGACTTTTAATTTAAACACGCCCACTTGGACTTTTGCAAGCCTCATTTGCATAAATACAAAAATGGTCATAACTTGGCCAAAAATGCTTGTTTTTTAAAAATAAAAACGTTACTGTAATCTACATTGCAGCGCCGATCTGCTGCAATAGCAGATAGGGTTGCAAAATCTGGTGACAGAGCCTCTTTAAAGTAATATTTTTAAAAAATAAGTTGACATAACTAGTATCGCCTCGTCCGTCAAAGTCCGAACTATTACAACATAATGTATTTTAACTCGCTCGGTGAACGCTGTAAAAAAAATAAAAAAACAGCCAAGCTGCTGTTTTTTTGGTCACCTTAGCTCCCCAAACAATTGGAATAAAAAGTGATCAGAAAGTCGCATTTTCCCCAAAATGGAACCAATAAAAACTACAGCTCGCCCCGCAAAAAATAAGCCCTCACAACACTAAATCCACAGAGCGATAAAAAAAAGTTATGGTTCTCAGAATGCGGCGACAAAACGCAATGTTTTTTTAATGAAAGTGGTAAAACATTTTAAAAATATAAATTGGGTATCACCGTAATCGTATCTGCTCGTGTAATCCAGTTACCATGAACACTGTGAAAACAAAACCCTCCCAAAAATGGCGCAATGCCTGTTTTTTGCACATTTCATCCCACAAATATATTTTTCCCAGTTTCCCAATTATATGGTACATTAAACGGTGCCATGAAAAACTACAATGTGTCCCGCAATACAAAAAAGCCCTATAAATAAAAAAAATGATGGCTTTTGGAAGGCGGGGAGGAAAAAAAATGAAAAACCAAAAATTGGCCGTGTCATTAAGTGGTTAAAGGGGTGATCCAGGACATGCCGAGCAGGGGCTACAGGAAGGGCAAGGATCATATAAGACAACAAGTTATACTTAAAATCTCCCGCCGCTCCAGCACTGATGGTCTCCTGACCTCTACAGGAAGTGATGAGGTCCCATGCGGCTGCAGCCAATCACTGGCCTCAGAGATGACACACCGTTCCTGCCAGCATCACCGCTGAGGCCAGTGATTGGCTCCAGCCGGACGGGACGTCATCACTTCCTGTAAAAGTTCACAGACCGGCGGAGACCACAAAGTACGTTTCCCATAGTCATTTTTTACTTACTTTGAATGTTTGTATTCAGTCGCTGTGTGTTTGCCTACAGATTGGTCCAGGAACACAAATAAACCCGAAACATTTCTCAGTCTTCCTGATCCGCAGGATACAGAAGGAGAAACATACAATCGCTCTCAAAATTACCAGGTAAGTGGAAGTGAAATCTTACTCCACATACAAATAACTCAAGACACTTGTTAGTATTTTACCTGTGCCGGTTTTTTATTGTGTTGCTTATTTAGGATGAGGACCTGATTCATATTAAAGTTGAACTTACAGAAGAAACGGGAGAGGCATATGGAGGATGTAAGGAGGATAATCCTACACAGATCAGCCCGAGTGAGTAATAACCAGTAAACATAGGAAGGAGAGGTTACATGCCGGCAGATTTCTTCTCGTTAGTCCTTCAATTAACCTTGATTGGTTCCATCATTGTCCTCGAATATTCTATATCTGGTTGCCGACACAGGATGAGAATACTCGTCCTGAGCCGCGGGTGCCTGCCGCATTGGGACGAGCACTCTCGTCCTGTGTGAGAAGGGAGGACTGCCCTTTGATCACGTCACGGGAAATCCCGGTGATGCGATCGCGGCCCATAACTTGTACGGGCAGACAGCTCAGGGTCCATTGAAGGACCCCAGGACTGTCTGACCATATTCCCTGTTGTTAGGGCACACTTAGGTCTGCCCTAACAACTGCCTGTATACTATCCGTATATAGATATATGCCAGTACATTACAGTTGAAAAAAAATAAAAAATAATTTTAAATCCCCCTATGGGATTAAAAAAATAAAACAATTTTTATTAAAAAAAAAAAAAAAAAAAGTGGTTAAAGGGAATGTGTCGCTAGAAAAATATATATATATTTAGTTAAACTGTTAGTATATAAATGATTATATATTCTCATTTTTTACATTTTTTCACAAGTCAGGAAATATTATAAAATTAGATTCTAATTTATAACATTTCCATGTGCTGGTCACTAGAGGGAGCAATTCCCAAAATTGCAGCATTGGCATGTAGTAAAGCAACCTCATTGCTTTATGCTGAAAAATTGGAGAAGACATACTCGCTTTAGTGTCCTCAAATAATCCCCCCTCCTTTATCCTGGCTAGTGCCAGGAGAAAGGAGGGGATTGAATGTTCAAACCTACACTGTGTGCCGCCAGTTTTTGAGCGAATGCACAGTGTAGGAGGATTAGATACAGTGGTAATCAGACATTATAACACGAACATACACAGACATCACATATTACCTGCCGCTGTCGCTGCTCCCTCCGCTCCCTGTTCTTGCGTCTGAACGTATGATCGGAAGCCGCGACTGGAAGTAGTCATCTTACTGTCCGGCAGCGGCTTCCGATCCACATGAAAATGGCGCTGGATGTCGCTCTGCCGAAGACCTTCCTTTTGGACTGTGTGGGAGCGGCGCATGCGCCGTTCCCACACAGACGGCGTACGCTATAGTGAATGGAACAGCTCCCGTTCGCATTCTCTATGGGGCTGTATGTGCCGTATTCCATCTCTGTGTCGTTAATCGACACATACAGAGATGAAAAAAAAATGTCAGCCCCCATAGAGAAGTAAAAGAAAGAAAAAAGTACAACACAAAAACAAATAAATAAAATTTATTTTAATGACATACTAAAAGCAATAACATAAAAAAAAAATTTCGTGACACCTTCCCTTTAAAAAAAAGAAAAAATAGAAATTAGTAAAAAAAAAACCACAGAAATACATGTTTTTTTTACAATGAAAAAAACTTTAAGATATAAGTCCCAAAACATGAAATAAGACATATTTGGTATCGCCACCACCGTAACAACCTGTACAACAAATATATAACATTGACGATTGCTGTAAAAAAAACAGCAGCGGAACTGCTCTTTTTCCTGCATTTCCACCAAAATAAAAATTTTCCTAGTGTCGGTCCTGCTCTAGTACCCAAATCACTTCTATACTTAAAGGCATCAGTTTGGGACATGGATCTTGTTTATGAAGTATTGATAGTCTAATTTTTGAAACTATGATTTGACATGACTCAATTTTGGAGCATCACTTTAACGGGACGGTAACTGTTGTGTGCTAAAATTGTAATATTTTGTTTCCAAAAGATGGGCAAAGCAGCTGCAATATCGCGGAGGACTTTTCTGTCTTTCAAGATCGGGGAATGGAAAACAATATCTCAGAAGGTCCTCCAAGTGAAAAGAACATTTACCCAAATACACATCAATTGCTACACTGTACCGATACAGCATCAGATCTCCCTGCACATGGGGTCCGTTTTCCTATTAACTCTGCTATTGTTACACATAGAGGATATAGAGTATATCCCTGTCCTGAATGTGGCAGATTCTTTCGGAAAGGGGATCTTACCAGACACCAGAGGGTCCATACAGGGGAAAAACCATTTCCATGTTCGGAATGTGACAAATGTTTTTCTCGGAAATCTCTTCTTGATTATCATCAGAGGACCCACACCGGGGAGAAACCATTCCCGTGTCCAGAATGTGGCAAGTGTTTTGCTCGGAAATCTTTTCTTGATGCTCATCTGAGGATCCACACCGGGGAGAAACCATACCCGTGTCCAGAATGTGGCAAGAGTTTTAGACAGGAATCAGAACTTATTACCCATAAAAAAACTCACACCGAAGAGAAGCCATTTCTGTGTTCAGAATGTGGGAAATGTTTTATACTGAAATCCTACCTACTCAAACATCTAAAAATTCACACCATGGAGAACCCTTTTGTATGTCTGAAATGTAACAAATGCTTTACCCAGAAATCAGAACTTGTTCTACATCAGGCAGTCCACGCCACGGAGATGTCTTATTGACGCTCTTACCGTGAGGAAGGTTTTGCTCTGAAGTCTCTACTTGACAATTCTGAGAAGATTCACACAGAGGAGAAACCTTATCGGCGTTGGAAATGTGGCAGATGTTTTACATTGTCCTACACCGGTGAGAAACTTTTTGCTTGTCGGGAATTCAACAAAAGCTTTTTGCAACAATTATCGGAGCATCCTGAACACGGGACATGTTCTCCTGATAACTCTTATAATGTTACTCATGGAAGTTGCAAAATATTTCTATGTCCTTAACGTAATAAAGGTTTTACCCGGAAAACAGATCTCACCAGACATCCATGCTTTACTTAAACTAGAAGTTGTCCAACATCAGAGAATCTACTTCGGGAAGAAGCCTTTTCTGTAGTCCGTGTGCAAAACGTTTTGCTCGAAAATTCTTCTTATTGAACATCAGAATCCATACTGGGGAAGAACCCTTTCGATGCTCTAATTTTGGTAAAATTTTGCTCGGAAGTCAACTTTTTAGTCCTCAAAGGATTAAGACGGGGGGGGGGGGGGGTTTTGGATGCTCTGGTTGTGGGGAAACTTTTTCTCAAGTCTTTTCTTGTCAACCATCAGAAGGTCCACACTGAGAAGTCATTTCTTAGTTTAGAATGTGAGAAACGTTTAGCTCGGGTTTTGATCGGAGGTCTGTACTCGTCAGTCATCAGAGGACCATCCACCCAAGGGCGAAGCCTTTTTGGCCAAATGTAATTTCTTGTCAAACATAGGACTTACGCTGGGGAAAAAGCAATTTTTATGTTGAGTGTGTTGGATGTATCTGCATTAGTCACTTATGTGCTGTCTGTAGCTGAAATGCCTCTGTAAGCCAGTCTCA
Organism: Rhinoderma darwinii; assembly: GCF_050947455.1. Taxonomy (NCBI): domain Eukaryota; kingdom Metazoa; phylum Chordata; class Amphibia; order Anura; family Rhinodermatidae; genus Rhinoderma; species Rhinoderma darwinii. The sequence goes on along the minus strand of NC_134697.1, from coordinate 95,295,478 downwards.
ATACAGTCACATTACCATGCTCTCGGGGATTATCTTTTGCCTGTTTGACGTTACATACACTGAACATGTGGTTAACTCCCCTCTACCCCTCCCTATAGTGCAAAGGACGTCACACATCATGCCACTTATCTCCACTGCCGCTGCTCTACCCCCTCCCTCCTTGTCTCTGGAGAGAGCATGTTACACATGCTGGGCTAAGCAGAGCTGTGTCTAAGTAGCATGCAGTGAATAATTACAGCACTGCCTTTCACAATGTAATAGAGGGGCATGTAGGCTGCTTTAAATGTAGGAAATGTCTGTGAAAGGTGAGATGAATCGTGGGTACTGTAGTCTTTCACATGGTTATCACAAACACATTAAGCCCTGGCAGCATCAAGAGAGAGGTGCTATAGATAGTTGGGTAAGATAAAAAATAATAACTTCTGAACTATCACGGCATCACCTGGTGAGCATTCAGACACACATGGGTACAATTCACATGAGGGAAAAAGTGGTTACCTTGTTCTGAATGTGGGAAATATTTTGATAAGTTGGATCTGATCAAGTTTCATCGGACCCCAGGTATTGTAATACAGCCTATTACTGCCCACGACAATCATACTTGGAAAGAAATACTGGCATCATCCTCCAAAATAATTGAAATGCACTGCATTGCCAGGGTCTTACAAATGAAAAAAGAAAATAAGCACAGTGACTTGTAGCAAAAGGATATCTGATTGGACAGTGTCACAGCCATAGTAACACGCCCCCTTGCCAGTACACGCCCCATTGACAGTTCAGGGGGTTATTTAAATATCGGGCGCCAAATAGAACAGCACCGATATCTAAATAACGGAGGAGGGTAGAGAAAAAATGTAAAGTGCCCCAGGGTTTGTGCAGCCCTTCCCATTACATGCTGCACATGTATGGGGAGAAGAAAGGTTCTCTTTAAATTGCTACACCTATTCAGATATTGATGTTTTGGCTCATGTCGGGGTGGCGGGTTCTGGCTGACCTTGACAGCAACTTGTACTTCTGGGTGGTTTATGCTATGCCTAAGTATCATCCTGCAATCCCGCTCGGGGGGGTCATGGTCCCACCCGCCTTAATCTGTTAAACTATGAGGATTATTTCTCGGAACCTTAAGGGGTTGAGGTCGCCAAGTATTCTAACGTTTTGCAACACCTTAAACCTCTTCGACCTACAAGAGACATACTTGAGCAAAACAAGAGAACAATGTCACAAAGCCATGAATAAATAAAAAATAGTATACATTTTATTATAATAAAAAAGACAAACAGTATAAAAATGCAAAAGAGGATCTAAAGAACATTGTCTGTACATGGACCACACAAACCGTAATAGTACAGTCACGGGTAGATGTTCACTGATACACACGGAACAACGTTAAATACCATGCGGCTACAACGCGTTGGGGCGTTGCAACCATTCTGCGGACCACTACATCCCCCTCATCTCTATGGGTAAGATTTCTGACACGGACCCCCCTGGTTTTACCAGGTGGGTATAGACTCACACTTAAGGCTATCTCAGGACACCCTTACTTACTATTTGTGGTAATCCGGGCATTTTTTCCCCTTTTCCACATATGTTCTTACGTACAACTTGTACCTTTTTTCTAAACTATATACTATGTCTCAACACTATGATACCATAATAGTACTTACAACTGAAATAGGTGTCTTTTTGTAGCCGCATGGTATTTAACGTTGTTCTGTGTGTATCAGTGAACATCTACCCGTGACTGTACTATTACGGTTTGTGTGGTCCATGTACAGACAATGTTCTTTAGATGCTCTTTTGCATTTTTATACTGTTTGTCTTTTTTATTATAATAAAATTTATACTATTTTCTATTTATTCATGGGTTTGTGACTCATTGTTCTCTTGTTTTGCCTATGATATATGGGAGTCGGCTATTTTTCGTTGGAAGTGCTTTGATACCTAATTGACTGCACTTAACCGGTTACCTGACCTGTGAGACGTATGTTTATAAGAGACATACTTGACTAGCAATGATTTTTTTCCATCTAAACATAACTGGGTCGGACAGGTCCGTGGGGCTCCGTCAAAAGGGTATAATGCAGGGGTTAATATTAATCCGTAAAGATTTCTGCTGCACAGTTTTGAATGTGAGTTTTGAAGGGGAGAATGGTATATGCTCGATTGCAATGTATATAGTTTCTTTGGTCCAAATGGTGAAAATTTAGACTCCTACCAGACGCTTGAATGCAGGCTGATGTGACCTTGGCCAAGGTATTTGGTGGGGATCGGAGCATGGAACTCTATTGGGAAGGATAGGCTGATCACCATTCCCTCTGAGGTTTGGCACATACTCGACAGAAGGTCCTTTTGCCCTTTTTAGAATCCACTTGCTTGCAGGATGAATGGAGATTCGGAAACCCGGGTGTCAGAGAATATACTCATTACTTGCGTGACCACAATGGTTAGTTGCGCATAGATCACTCCCCACGGTTGCTGCCCTCTCTCTAGATTGGAGACCACAGAAATACATGATTGGATCTTGGTCTTGGATCATTCCCGTGTCGGTTTTCCACTTAGAATTCTTCGCCCAAGGGCTCGGATATCCTATGGAGGTTCCCTTCCTACATGGTGGAAGACTTAGTTTAAAGAATTACTACAGGGTGGTGGCGCAAATTTTCGTTACATAATGAGCGTCAAAAAGGAAATCCAGCGCTCTACTTGGCCACTGCCAAGGAGGTGTTGAGAGGCAGAATAATTGCATGTGGCAGCTCTTAAACTTTAAAGAGGCTCTGTCACCAGATTTTGCAACCCCTATCTCCTATTGCAGCAGATCGGCGCTGGAATGTAGATTACAGTAACGTTTTTATTTTTAAAAAACGAGCATTTTTGGCCAAGTTATGACCATTTTTGTATTTATGCAAATGAGGCTTGCAAAAGTACAACTGGGCGTGTTGAAAAGTAAAAGTACAACTGGGCGTGTATTATGTGCGTACATCGGGGCGTTTTTACTACTTTTGGTGCAAACCAAACACTTCCCGTCACCCCAAGAACACCATTCTCACAGTGAAGCACGGTGGCGGCAGCATCATGCCGCGGGGACGCTTTTATCAGTTTGGCTTCGGTATTCTTCATTCTTACAAAACACACAATCCAGAATTGAAGAAATATTCGACAAATACATTTTCTTGTGAAATAAATTCTTTTTAATTTCAATAGAATTTTTACAACGACCTTCGTAGCCACATTATATCATTTTCTTCTGAAAATAACAAAAAAGGTTAAATTGTGACAACGTCTCTAGTTTACAGCGTCAAAACCAGCAATATGAATGTACACGGGCTCATTAATTTGTTAAACACGTGGAATGCTTCCATATTGCGTTAATACCCCAAACACAAAAAAAAAACACTTTTTTTTTGCATAGTACCGAAGTCTCACCTGATGACTCCAGAACATTTCTCATTGGATGCCATGCCAAATCCTTTCAGTCCAGAACTAATAGGTCCACCACTGTCCGCAACTACCAATTAAGACTTGATGGGTTTGCACAATCCAGATGATGTCAGACTCCTAAAGCCATCCGCCATGCTCTTCATGCTTTCCTGCATTCCGTAACTCAAAATACTACGGAGAAACCTTTACTAAACGTGTAGTTACTGATGTAATATAGTGCAATGGAGATCTGGGTTGTCGTCCGTAACTACTGTAATTGAGTTGATGCTCTACAAAAACAGCAGCTGGACCCTTATTGTTTGTTCCTCAAGACATTACCATCTTGATCCTACCGTAAAACACGAAGCCAAGCTTCTTAAATTGACACAAACTTTTCAAACAACTTATGCTTATCGAATCGCATACCGGATATAGATCAATTTTGTAATTTACTTACTGTTAAAATTTTGTTGTTTTAGCCATGCAAATTCTGTGTGAAGTTACTGCCACTAGGTTTCTCCCTTTCTGTAATCTGTATTCCACCCTCCGTTGTCAAGCAAAATCCATCCCTAGCTAGAGAGCAGAACTGATGGACTGCAGAAAGTGTGTGTGTGTGGGGGGGGGGGGTGTCCATCATCTGTAAATAGTAGTCTATGGAGAGGGGAGGAGGGAGCAGAAACAGAGAGGAGACACAGACACTGCCCATAGAAGTCCATGGAGGGGAAGCAGGAGAAGGAAGCACAGAGAAAAAGAGACGCAGACACACTATCTCTACAAGTCTATGGAAAGGGGAGGTAGAGCAGGGAGAGAAATAGACACAAACAGGCTGCCTATACAAGTCAATGGAGAGGAGAGGGGGAGCAGAGTCAGAAAGAAACAGTCTGGCTGCAGCTTCTTGATAAGTGTTATATCTTCCCTGATGCTGGAATCTGAGCTACAATGCTCATTACTGCGGTGTAATCTCCATGTTGCTGCGGTTTCTATATATATATATGGGATAGAGAAAAGAGAGCAGGATTCCCATTTTCTGTGTGTCTAGTGTATAGAAGACATGATCACAGTTGGGTTCCGCCCTCTAGTAAGGGACAACTGAGAATTAGAGAAAACTGCAAAGGAGAAAATTGCTGAAAAATGCAGAATACAAGTCATATAATGGCCAGAAATTGTGTTATTCCTCACGTATATACATATGACAACTTTCTCTGAAAAGTCACCTGAAAGGTTAGGTACGCTTTAAGGTTTCCTTAGCTTGTTTGTTATTTAAATAGTCCACTAGGGGTCATTTGATGAAGATATTGTTGTGGGGTAAATCACAAAATGATACAAGACATTGAGTTGGGTTTATGGACAGTTGAGGCTTCCTCTGGACTTGGACTGTTCAATGAACGTAAGAGGAGCAACGAAATATCAGGAATTTTAGGGTTATATATTAATTACATTTTCAAAAAGGATTCGGAACATACACTTTTTATTCTACGAATGAATTCTCCCATTTTATAAACCCTGGATATATATTCCAGACAATTAGAGAGAGCAAATGGGTAAAGTGACGGGTGATCTGAAAGAGGACTTTTTTTTGATCTCACGTTCTGACCATTAAAGTCTATGGCCCACATTTATAATTCAGCCTCCACTGTTTTTGGCACATTAAAAATTGCATCTAAAACTGTGCCAAATTTGCGACAATTGTCTTCTTGCTCCAAAAAAAAAGAAAAAACAGGCGCTGCCAAGCTGTATATGAACTTTTAGACTCATTTAACAGAGGATTAAAAAAAACAAAGATTAAAAAAAAGGCGCAAATCAGTGGAGCAAATGTAAAAAAATCCGACCCCCGAAAAAGTAAAAATCTGACAATTCCAAATGCACAGGACTGATCAAGAGGTACATTTTTAATAATACAAAAAAAGGGCGAAATACTCAACAACTGGATACCAATAGGACAACTCAGGGTTCAGAAAATGTAGTTTAATGAAGCAGTAGAGGCTATCCTACAACATTCATGGTACAACAGGACATGCGGTCGTACTGCAGTGAAGAATTGAGCCTCGCCCGCGACACATGGGAATCAAAACAATGGAAGTCACTTCCGATGCAGGGGCCATACTCAAAGCGGTCTGTGCCGCCATAGTAATAATTTTCAAGTAGCTTCTGCCTAAGAAGGTTGGGTCTCTTTCTTAGAGGGAAGCCATACAACGGCTATCGTGCCAATCTCACCCTTGTTTCAAAAAGTTTTATTGACCTCCCGATGTAAAAAACACTCATAGCATGCTATCATAAAAAGGAACCTGGTTGTTCCTACACATGACATAATAGGTAATACTATTCATTTCTTCTATAGATTTAAACAATACTTGCGTGCAAATGTCCGTCATCTTAGAGTCAACTAAACGTGACACTACATCTATTGTAGAGTAGACCAATGTAGAGAAACTGAACTGAGGGGGGGGTTTGGCTGAAAGTACTCGTGAGTTCCTTAAAGGGGATGTCTAGGCATGGGGTGGTTGTTCATACAAATGACCGAAAAACAGGATAGGTAATTAGTAGGGGTCCGACATCTGGACCCCGCACCGATCAGTTGTTGCGGCTGTCTCCGGCACCGGGAGTCATAAAGTGTTCGGTACTGGAAGCAGATGTCTCCGTACAGTGTATAGCGGCCATGCTGGGTTACCGCAGCTCTGCTCCTATTTTCACTTGACTGGAGTGACCGGACCCATCTGCTTCTGAAGACTGCAGCCGCAACAGCTGATCAGAGCGGGGTTTCGGTGGCAGACCCCACCGATCATATACTGGTAACCTATCCTGTGGATAGGTCATCAGTATGAAAACCCGCCCCGTACCCGGACAACCCTTTTAAGTCCAAGAGAAACCAGCAGAGGTCAAACCTTGTACCGATCAGTAGGTTTTGGTATACCCTAGTGATATGCCATAATACGCTCATGTGGCAAAACCCCTTTAAGTAGAATGAAGTTGAAAAGAGGAGCTCTGCTTTGTCTAGTCTGGTGAAGTACGACTTTAACATGTAACCAACATTACGAAAACTGGTAGAACATAGTTCAGGTTGTGAGACGGAAAATTGATTGTGGTGGAGTAAAATTTTCGGAGCAAAATATAAAAATTATGAAAGAAGTATTTTCTATTAGGAAACCTATCTGAAAGACAGGGGGACTAAGGAGCAGAGTGGAGTATATTTATACATTAAAGGGCAACTCCACCCGAAATGCATATTTTACATCCTTTGTTGAATCCGCTCTAGCTTACCTTTACAAGTCTTTATATTTGCATTAGACATTTATGAGATCCACACATCTCACCCGACAGTAACAGCTACGTGGATAAGTAGTCATTGTAACTCCCGGAACTATTGATTAATATATTTGCACTTTGAAAATGCGGAGATAAAAGAATGCTTCGTGTATAACCGTATTGTGATTATACATCCAGTCTTGTGAAAAATTAAGGTAAAGATTTTTTTTTAATTTCGGAACATTTGGACGTAACATGTGAGCTTCAAACAGTATATAAAGCCAACGGTGACGACATGTAACAAAATAAAAACGGATGTGAAATAATTGACAAAACAAAAAAAACACACAGATACAGTGAAGGAAATAAGTATTTGATCCCTTGCTGATTTTGTAAGTTTGCCCACTGTCAAAGACATGAACAGTCTAGAATTTTTAGGCTAGGTTAATTTTACCAGTGAGAGATAGATTATATAAAAAAAATCACATTGTTAAAATTATATATATTTATTTGCATTGTGCACAGAGCTAAGTATTTGATCCCTTTGGCAAACAAGACTTAATACTTGGTGGCAAAACCCTTGTTGGCAAGCACAGCAGTCAGACGTTTTTTGTAGTTGATGATGAGGTTTGCACACATGTTAGATGGAATTTTGGCCCACTCCTCTTTGCAGATCATCTGTAAATCATTTAGATTTCGAGGCTGTCGCTTGGCAACTCGGATCTTCAGCTCCCTCCATAAGTTTTCGATGAGATTAAGGTCTGGAGACTGGCTAGGCCACTCCATGACCTTAATGTGCTTCTTTTTGAGCCACTCCTTTGTTGCCTTGGCTGTATGTTTCGGGTCATTGTCGTGCTGGAAGACCCAGCCACGAGCCATTTTTAATGTCCTGGTGGAGGGAAGGAGGTTGTCACTCAGGATTTGACGATACATGGCTCCATCCATTCTCCCATTGATGCGGTGAAGTAGTCCTGTGCCCTTAGCAGAGAAACACCACCAAAACATAATGTTTCCACCTCCATGCCTGACAGTGGGGACGGTGTTCTTTGGGTCATAGGCAGCATTTCTCTTCCTCCAAACACGGCAAGTTGAGTTAATGCCAAAGAGCTCAATTTTAGTCTCATCTGACCACAGCACCTTCTCCCAATCACTCTCAGAATCATCCAGATGTTCATTTGCAAACTTCAGACGGGCCTGTACATGTGCCTTCTTGAGCAGGGGGACCTTGCGGGCACTGCAGGATTTTAATCCATTACGGCATAATGTGTTACCAATGGTTTTCTTGGTGACTGTGGTCCCAGCTGCCTTGAGATCATTAACAAGTTCCCCCCGTGTAGTTTTCGGCTGAGCTCTCACCTTCCTCAGGATCAAGGATACCCCACGAGGTGAGATTTTGCATGGAGCCCCAGATCGATGTCGATTGACAGTCATTTTGTATGTCTTCCATTTTCTTACTATTGCACCAACAGTTGTCTCCTTCTCACCCAGCGTCTTACTTATGGTTTTGTAGCCCATTCCAGCCTTGTGCAGGTCTATGATCTTGTCCCTGACATCCTTAGAAAGCTCTTTGGTCTTGCCCATGTTGTAGAGTTTAGAGTCAGACTGATTCATTGAGTCTGTGGACAGGAGTCTTTTATACAGGTGACCATGTAAGAGCTGTCTATAATGCAGGCACCAAGTTGATTTGGAGCGTGTAACTGGTCTGGAGGAGGCTGAACTCTTAATGGTTGGTAGGGGATCAAATACTTATTTCTCTGTGCACAATGCAAATAAATATATATCATTTTGACTGTGATTTTCTTTTTTTTTTTTATATAATCTATCTCTCACTGGTAAAATTAACCTAGCCTAAAAATTCTAGACTGTTCATGTCTTTGACAGTGGTCAAGCTTACAAAATCAGCAAGGGATCAAATACTTATTTCCTTCACTGTATGCCATTTCCTTCTTTGGCAATAGTAAGTACACCCCATCTACCTTAAACCTTACACGGTCACAGACTACTGATTACCTATACACAGGATAGGTCATCAGGGTATGATCAGTGGGGATCAGACACTCTGACCCCGCACGATCAGCTGCTCCGGCTGCCTCTAGGCACATGACGTCTACGCAGGAAGCAGATGCCTCCGGTCACAGAATAGCGGCCCTGCTGCAGTATTCAAGTGAATAGGACCAGAGTTTAACTTCTGCAGCAAGGCCGCTATTCTGTGACCGGAGGCATCTGCTTCCAGCATGGACCCGGAACAGCTGATCGGTGCGGGGTCTGGCTGTCAGACCCTCACCGGTCATATACGGATGACCTATTCTGTGGCTAGGTCATCAGTAGTCCGTGCCAGGACAAGAATCAGATGCACCAGATCATGCGCAAATCTTCATTGTTGACATGGCCGCAGCCATGATGTGCCTGTATACCCATGTGACTACAGCAACCTATCATTAGCCTAAGTGGTAAACGGCACCGGGTCGCTGGGGCCAGTGATTGGCTGCAGTGAATAGGTAGATTTATGGGCACATAATCGCAGTCCCTTAACCCGCTAGTGACCGCCAATACGCATTTTCACGGCGGCCACTAACGGGCCTTATTCTGATGCATAAGCCTTTTTACGGCGCTGCATCAGAATAAACAGAGCAGGGAGCCGTTAAATCACCTCTGGTAGCGGAGGGCGTCCCTGCTCGAACGTGTGAGATCGATATAAGTATCGATCTCACCCGTTTAACCCTTCAGATGTGGTGCACAATAGTGAGCGCCGCATCTGAGTGGTTTTGGAGAGAGGGGGGGAGGGAGCTCCCTCTCATCCCACTGACACCAGGCGATAAGATCACCGAGTGTCTGTGTCTCCGATGGCAGCCGGGGGCCTAATAAAGGCCCCGAGCTCTGCCTGTAGTGAATGCCTGCTAGATCATACCGGAGGCTTAGCAGATGCCTGTCTGTTTTACACGGACAGGCAGTAATACACTGCAATACAGAAGTATTGCAGTGTATTTAATATGCGATCAGCTGATTTATAAGTACCCTAGTGGGACTAGTAAAAAAAAAAGTTTAATAAAGTTTAGAAAAAAAAAATGAAAAACCCACTTTTTCCCCTTACATTTTTTCCCTTTACTATTAAAAAAGCAAGATAAAATAAAAAAGTTGCACATATTTGGTATCGCCGCGTCCGTAACAACCCCAACTAAAAGCTATTACATTATTTAATCCGCACGGTGAATAATGTGATAAAAAGTGATCAAAAAGTCGCATCTACTCCAAAATGGTACCAATAAAACTACAAGTCGTCCTGAAAAAATAAAAAAGCCCTCAAACAACCGCATCAGCGGAAAAATAAAACAAAGTTGCGGCTCTTCAAATATGGAGACACAAAAACAAAGAATTTTGAAGAAAAAAAAAGCGTTTTTACTGTGTAAAAGTAGTAAAACATACAAAATCGATACAAATTTGGTATCGTTGCGATCGTACCAACTCGCTGAATAAAGTTATTGTGTTATTTATACCACACGGTAAACGGCGTAGATTTAGGACGTGAAAAAGAGTGGCGAAATTGTAGTTTTTTTTCTAATCCCCCCAAAAAAAGTTAATAAAAGTTAATCAATAAATAATATGTACCTCAAAATGGTGCTATTAAAAAATACAACTTGTCCCGCAAACAACAAAACCTTATACAGCGATGTCGACGCAAAAATAAAAAAAGTTATAGCTCTTGGAATGCGACGATGAAAAAACGTAGAAAATACCTTGGTCATTAAGGGGTTAAACGTCACAAACTCCTCAACCATCACACAGATTAAAAAAATTGTGTGGGGGGAAAAAAACTCTCCCAGTCGATGTCAGAGACTGGTGGACGACCTGCTGGGGGTTATTTCTATCTGAAGGGGCAATACCAAGTATAAGAGTTTTTGGGGCTAATTTTGCAACCGCATCAGAATAAGTGCCAAAAAACAGCCCCCATTGATTTCAATGGGAGGCAGAGGCATTTTTTTTTCCTCGAGCAGCTTTTAAAATCAATTGGAGGCAGAAAAAACCCGAGGCGCACGTTTGGAGTATTTTTTTTTTGTGTTTTTTGCATTAGACTCGACGGCCTTGGCCAAAAAACACCATAAAAACAGCTGAAATAAAAATCGTCAAACAACGCTGTCAAGTCAAAAATCTGCCTCAAAATACTGTGTGAACAAGGCCGTAGAATAATAAGGAAATGACATCTGTGATTTTTTTGTTTATTAAATTAGTGTAAAGTCAATTTGTTAGTGTTTTTTGTTGTTTTTTTTACACATGCATCACCTTTATCTTTATATATTATATTACTTTTTCCCTTGACCGTGTATCGTTAGAGATCAAGACGTTGTGCAAAATCCGGTCATTATTGAATTGTGCTAGGGGGCGGGGCTGTGACAACTTCTATTATGGAAAATGACTGGTAGTCACACTGACTCTGATGAAGGAAAAGAAAAAACAAAACCTGGTAAAAAAGGCACTCGGCTCAATAAAGTCGAAAGTTTATTAATATATATTTAAAATGATGCAATCTTACACAAAAACCTACAAACCGACATCACAAACCCGGCCGGGTAATGAATGGCAAAGAAATCCGATTTAAGAAAAATTCTCATTTAGCGTGGCCATATAACAAATAGTATCAAGTAGTAAGTTACTTCAATACAGGCCACACAAGTGGATGAATCAGATACAATGACAGCTTGTATTGCCAGTAAGGTTCACACGTGAAATATCCTTGTGTCCTTGTATCCAGCTCAAAGGAGTCTTAACTCCAAATAGGAGTGCGCAGCTTCCCAGCTTTCCGTCCGTTCATCATGTGCTACGTCCAAGTCTCATGCATAGTATCCATGTGGGTTAGTTACCTCCAAGTTGCCATTCACCGGTATGTGACGTCACAGAATTGCCAACATGTTTCGTCACAGACGTGACTTCCTCAGGGCCTGAGTGTGAACCTTACTGGCAATACAAGCTGTCAAAACTGGGAAACGCATTGCTGGCACTTGCCCTGCTGTGGAGGATACGGCTCTGACTTGCCACTTCCTGCTTTTGCTTGTCCCAGGAGGGGATTCGGTCCTGTGGACTCTCGCATGTTGGAGTGTCGACACACCTGCTGCATGATTATCTTTCCCTGTTCTGGTAGGTTACAGAGGAACGGCACGGAGTGGACGGATCTCTATCACTTTACACTGGGGCTTTATCTTCTCATGGAGTGACCTGGTCGTTTTCATCTGTAGAGAACCCTATGGACTTCCACATATACTACCTACTGATAAGTATATACTCTTGCATATATTCATGTCCTCTATGGGTTCATTGCATGGATATCTTTGCTAGTAAGCCCATCTGTATACTGCTATCTGATCAGCAGGATCGCTTATATCCATGGATGTTATGTCATCTTGGTTAGTATGTTGCCTCCACTCACTACATTGTATCTGATTCATCCACTTGTGTGGCCTGTATTGAAGTAACTTACTACTTGATTCTATTTGTTATATGGCCATGCTAAATGAGAATTTTTCTTAAATCGGATTTCTTTGCCATTCATTACCCGGCCGGGTTTGTGATGTCTGTTTGTAGGTTTTTGTGTAAGATTGCATCATTTGAAATATACATTAATAAACTTTTGATAATTAAATTGCGACTTTATTGAGCCGAGTGCCTTTTTTACCAGGTTTTGTTTTTTCTTTTCCTTACATTTCCATGTCTGGTTGGCACCGTATATATATATATTTACATATACTGAGCTCTTTAGTCCAGAGATCCTTGTTCTTTTTGTTTATATATAATGACTCTGATGAAGCCCTATTTTCACAGTGCAAAATAAGATATCAACGGAATATGCCTGGGCCACCGCAAACCAACAGTCCATGCATGTATTGAGTGATGGTGGCAGAACACCACTATCCTGTGCGGTCCGCCATGGTTACGGACAGATTCTCTGGGCTACTTGCGCTCCCCCTCTCCCCTCTAGATGATCTATCTTCCTTCTCGTAGAGTAGCGGGAAATGCTCCTTGATGAAGACGACAACGGTGCGTGAACATGGTGGATCTCATCAATAACTAAATGCAAATGAAATGAAGGCGGTTGTCCGAGCACGGACTACTGATGGCCTAACCACAGGATAGGTCATCAGTATATGATCGGTGAGGGTCCAACACCCGAACCCCGTACGTAGTACCTCCGGCTGCCCCTGGGCACCGGATGTTATGCAGTGGCCGGTGTCGGAAGCAGGTGACTCTGATCGGTGCAGGGTCCAGGGGTTGGACCAGTAGTCCGTGCCTAGACAACCCCTCTAATTCCAAAATCTCAAAATATGTAGTAGTAGGTTTATGTGTTTTTATAGTGGAATTACCACCATATATTTCCCCCAGTGACACCTCCCAAAAATAGACACTATATATATATATATATATATATCCACATCCAGATACCGAGAGGGTTTTCCAAATCTGAAGGTTGAAGGTTAACAGATAAGGGATGGGAGGCAATGGAAGTATCCACAATGGTGTAACGCTACGGACATAGGCAGAGAAACAGGAAAACATCCAATATCAGCAGTATATTGTATATACAGCTATCACATATATACATAAGGCAAATAGAAAAAAAAAATGAAACTAGTAAGTGGAGTTACCCTTTAAACAGGATGAGGAGCCCCAACTACTCAACATTATAACTGGGCGCACAGTCACGGCTTCTCCTGGCCATTTGGTGGGGATATGTATTCGAGAACCTGGAGGAAGGTGGTCAGCTCATTGCGTTGGATGAGTAGTAGTGAATGGGGTAATCGGCAATGTACGACTCTTCACTTAATTGGTTCAGCATGCCCTTATATAAAACATCCATGATAAGGACCTCGGCCACAAGTCTCTGTTTTTCCTCCATCCTCCGTAATTTTGACGCAACCGTTATCCCGAAGGCGTCAAACTCGTCATTGTTTTTGGAGAGGATGGCTGCAGCTTGAGAAAGAAGCTCATTGCTCAGGTCGTCATCATTGTACATTTTACCTTTCTTCCTTTTCCTTATAAATGGAACGTCCTCCTGTGGGTCGTAGTCCACGTCCTCCGATTGGCTGTTACTGGTTACCTGAAAGTTGCAGGTTTCGAAAAGTCAAAATCCTTCTGCATCAATATTTTAATAAAATGTCTATCCAGTTATGGTGGGGGACACAAGCCCAGTCTGTGATCAGTCATAATAAGTCATTGCCTTCCACAAATACTGCTCTCCTGAAATACCCTGTGCTGCTGGGTGACCCTGTCCCTTCCACTGGCCCGTCACCTCACATTTGTCCATATGGTCTCCATCGCCCAGTCGTCGTCTTCCCCCACCAGGCCAACAGACTTCTCAATGCTGCTGGGTAAACAGGATTCTTTTACTATTCTACTCCAGTCCATGTCCTCCCACTTGTCTCAATACGGTCGAGCAAGTGGATGAAAGGAAGAGGGTGGGGTAAATGATTATCCCATTTGGGGAAACAGAAATCTAAGGGTCCTCTTACACAGTCTAACATGGGGCGTGTAAACGAGAACCGATCAACGAGACCGCTCATTGATCGGCACTCGTTTGCTCCTTTTACAAGGAGCGGTGTACGGGGACGAGCGATCCAAGTAATGATCGATCGTCCCCATTCATTACTGATAACCACTCCTTGTGAAAAGGGCAAACGAGTGGTCTCGTTGATTTGGCCGTAACAACGAGTGCCAAGCGGGCCAGTGTAAATGGACCCTTACTCTTAATTGGGAAATCTTAACCATATACTATGAATACTGAGCAAGTTGATGCAATGGTGCCCCCACATATGCCCCCTGAGTACCCTACCACCTATCCTACCAAGCTTTATGGTGCTTCACCCAAGCGTCATGTTTTTAAGCAGGACTATAATAGATCCCAAGGTGTGACAAAGCCCACACCGTAATTCCGGAAGCCAATGAGTGGGCACCGATAGGGCCCATCTGGTGGAAGGCTCCAGCAGTCATAAGGTTCAAATGCGAATATCATCTGCAAATATACAATTTAATCAACACTACAGTCTTAGTAGCCCTAGTGAGAAATGGCTAATAAACAAACAACAATAGATCGCATCCAACCACAAATGGAACGAAGAGCGAAGGTCGAAACAGTAAAGCAAACGAGTCAAGGCTTAGCACAAAATACCTGAGACACGTTGGTCGAGTCCTCCAGAATCTCCATGGTCTCGTCAACTGGCTCATCTTCTTGGCGGCATTCCTGGGACTCTCCCGAGTTGGACGATCCCTCCATTGGAGAATCCTGACCAATTGTGAACTTAAGCAGGTCGAAGTACCACAGCCGGGGAACATAAACCTCATCGGCGGAGGTGGCCGTCTTTTTGGACACCTGTACTTTGTTGAATTCTTTCTTAAAGACCGTTCTCAAATTGGCGATCTTATGTTTAACAAATTGGATGTTGGCACTCGGGCACACAGACCGGCAGAGGTTGACCATGCTCTCATAGGCCTTCAGTCTTTTCTGTTTATTGGAATAGTCGGAGATCTTCACGTTCCACAGGCACGGAAAGGACCGATACATGTCTATGAATTCTTTCAGGAACTGTGGATTCATGAGATATTCGGAATAAATTTTCTTTTTTGAGAGATCCATCTATTAAAAAAACATTTATCACTTCTGACATCACAATCGGCAAAGCAAAAGTAAACCTTTAAAAGGTAACTCCATCAAAACTACTTGGCTTCGCCACGCAGCCATTTACCATTTTAATTCGATGCTGCGTCTACGTTTTGAAGAATAAAAAACACTCTAACACGTAAAAAACAAAAATGAGAGGAAGTCACGGCCACGCTACTCGCACCACTGAAAGAACCTATCGTCTTGTATGAGGCCTTGACATCTAAGAGGGCAAGAATATACCCCCTCCCCCAAAACTACTGTCTATCTCTAACACACTGACCTTTGATAGGGGCCTTCCCACTTTTTTCTTTGGTGGAGTGACCATTTGAATCAATTTACCTTATGGGCATTTGCACGACTGCTCCTAGCAGGAGACCACCATTTCTTGTAAGGATTTCGAAGGCTACTCCGCCTTGTGTTCAGGTGTACTGAAATAAAATCAGACATTTAATGAACAGTTCTTTGGGCACCAATGTTCTACATACAGTTTCTGAGCTCGTGCCATATTGTTATAGTGCACAACCGACGTACATGTATGGCAGATCTCGATAAGGGGTTAACAATCACCACATCACGATGTACACCACCAAATACATAGGATCAAATATAAGAAAGGTAAGGGGATATAGGGGGAAGGGAAATCGCGATGTGATGAATTTATTAAAATTTAAAAGGGGTTGTCCATTTACGAGGCGGTTTTTTTATACTGATAAGCGATCCACAGGATAGGTCATCAGTATATGATCGGTGGGGGTACGACACCCTGACCCCGCACCAGTCGGCTGCCTCCAGCACCAGAAGTTATGCAGTGGTCCGTGTCAGAAGCAGATGGCTCCGTACACCACATAGTGGCCATGCTGGGTTACTGCACGGCCACTATACAATGGTAGGAGTCATCCAATTCCGGCACCGACCACTGCAAAACGTCTGGTACCGAGGCAGTGGGAAAAGCTGATATGTTTGGGGTCCAGGCATTGGACCTCCACCAATCATATATTGATGACCTATCCGATCCCCAGTGCCCGGACAACCCCTTTAATCTTTATTATAGTAAAAAAAAAAAAAATAAGCATATGATGCTCTAAAAAAAAGAAAAAATAGAAGCTGTGACCTCAATTGAATTGTGTTGTAGAAATTTTCTACATTGGACCTCATGTAAAATTTCTGAGGTCCCCATAAATGAAATGCGGATTCTCTGTTGGTGTCCCAGATTGTGATTTGATTTAGATTATTATCCCAAAAATGCAGAGATTAAATTATTTTAATTAGAAACAAAATAACTAGTGAAATGTTATATAGTTACATAGTTTGAACTTAATGGACATGTGTCTTTTTTCAACTGAACAACCAAGAGACGGGAAAGGGAAGGTAACATTTCTACACATAGGAGCTGATGTTTTTTTGTTCTAGGAAATTATCTAACCCTTTTTGCAATATCTCCTGTCCCTGCGGTGACGGCTCCTGCGGTGACGGCTCCTGTCCCTGCGGTGACGGCTCCTGTCCCTGCGGTGACGGCTCCTGTCCCTGCGGTGACGGCTCCTGCGGTAGGCTATTCCATAGATTCACAGTTCTCACAGTAAAGAAGCCTTGTCGCCTCTGCAGCTTGAACCTTTTTTTCTCCAGACGGAGGGAGTGCCCCCTTGTTTTTTGAGGGGGTTTTACATGGAACAGGATTTCACCATATTTCTTGTATGTGCCATTAATATATTTATAGAAGTTAATCATGTCCCCCCTTAGTCGTCTCTTTTCAAGGCTAAATAGGTTTAGTTCTTTTAATCTTTCCTCATAACTTAAATTCTCCATGCCCCTAATTTGCTTCGTTGCTCTTCTTTGTATTTTTTCCAACTCCAGGGCATCCTTTCTATGAACTGGAGCCCAGAACTGAACTGCATATTCTAGATGAGGCCTCACTAATGCTTTGTAAAGTGGTAATATTACATCCCTGTCCCGCGAGTCCATGCCTCTATAATACACAACAATGTAATATCACCTCCTCTATAATGTAATATCACCCCCTCTATAATGTAATATCACCCCTCTATAATGTAATATCACCTCCTCTATAATGTAATATCATCTCCTCTATAATGTAATATCACCCCCTCTATAATGTAATATCACCCCCTCTATAATGTAATATCACCTCCTCTATAATGTAATATCGCCTCCTCTATAATGTAATATCGCCTCCTCTATAATGTAATATCGCCTCCTCTATAATGTAATATCACCTCCTCTATAATGTAATATCACCTCCTCTATAATGTAATATCGTCTCCTCTATAATGTAATATCGCCTCCTCTATAATGTAATATCGCCTCCTCTATAATGTAATATCGCCTCCTCTATAATGTAATATCACCTCCTCTATAATGTAATATCACCTCCTCTATAATGTAATATCACCTCCTCTATAATGTAATATCATCTCCTCTATAATGTAATATCACCTCCTCTATAATGTAATATCTCCTCCTCTATAATGTAATATCACCTCCTCTATAATGTAATATCACCTCCTCTATAATGTAATATCACCTCCTCTATAATGTAATATCACCTCCTCTATAATGTAATATCACCTCCTCTATAATGTAATATCACCCCCTCTATAATGTAATATCACCTCCTCTATAATGTAATATCACCCCCTCTATAATGTAATATCACCTCCTCTATAATGTAATATCACCTCCTCTATAATGTAATATCACCCCCTGTATAATGTAATATCACCTCCTCTATAATGTAACATCACCTCCTCTATAATGTAATATCACCCTCTATAATGTAATATCACCTCCTCTATAATGTAATATCACCTCCTCTATAATGTAATATCACCTCCTCTATAATGTAATATCACCTCCTCTATAATGTAATATCACCTCCTCTATAATGTAATATCACCTCCTCTATAATGTAATATCACCTCCTCTATAATGTAATATCACCCCCTCTATAATGTAATATCACCTCCTCTATAATGTAATATCACCTCCTCTATAATGTAATATCACCTCCTCTATAATGTAATATCACCTCCTCTATAATGTAATATCACCTCCTCTATAATGTAATATCACCCCCTCTATAATGTAATATCACCCCCTCTATAATGTAATATCACCTCCTCTATAATGTAATATCACCTCCTCTATAATGTAATATCACCTCCTCTATAATGTAATATCACCCCCTCTATAATGTAATATCACCCCTCTATAATGTAATATCACCTCCTCTATAATGTAATATCACCCCCTCTATAATGTAATATCACCTCCTCTATAATGTAATATCACCTCCTCTATAATGTAATATCACCCCCTCTATAATGTAATATCACCCCCTCTATAATGTAATATCACCTCCACTATAATGTAATATCACCTCCTCTATAATGTAATATCACCTCCTCTATAATGTAATATCACCTCCTCTATAATGTAACATCACCTCCTCTATAATGTAACATCACCTCCTCTATAATGTAATATCACCCCCTCTATAATGTAACATCACCACCTCTATAATGTAACATCACCCCCTCTATAATGTAACATCACCCCCTCTATAATGTATTATCACCTCTTCTATAATGTAATATCACCTCCTCTATAATGTAATATCACCTCCTCTATAATGTAATATCACCTCCTCTATAATGTAATATCACCCCCTCTATAATGTAATATCACCTCCTCTATAATGTAACATCACCTCCTCTATAATGTAACATCACCACCTCTATAATGTAACATCACCTCCTCTATAATGTAACATCACCTCCTCTATAATGTAACATCACCACCTCTATAATGTAACATCACCACCTCTATAATGTAACATCACCACCTCTATAATGTAACATCACCTCCTCTATAATGTAATATCACCTCCTCTATAATGTAATATCATCTCCTCTATAATGTAATATCACCCCTCTATAATGTAATATCACCCCCTCTATAATGTAATATCACCTCCTCTATAATGTAATATCATCTCCTCTATAATGTAATATCACCCCCTCTATAATGTAATATCACCTCCTCTATAATGTAATATCTCCTCTATAATGTAATATCACCTCCTCTATAATGTAATATCACCTCCTCTATAATGTAATATCACCTCCTCTATAATGTAATATCCCCTCCTCTATAATGTAATATCACCTCCTCTGTAATGTAATATCACCTCCTCTATAATGTAATATCACCTCCTCTATAATGTAATATCACCCCCTCTATAATGTAATATCACCTCCTCTATAATGTAATATCACCTCCTCTATAATGTAATATCGCCCCCTCTATAATGTAATATCGCCCCCTCTATAATGTAATATCGCCTCCTCTATAATGTAACATCGCCTCCTCTATAATGTAACATCGCCTCCTCTATAATGTAACATCGCCCCCTCTATAATGTAACATCGCCCCCTCTATAATGTAACATCCCCTCCTCTATAATGTAACATCACCCCCTCTATAATGTAACATCACCCCCTCTATAATGTAATATCACCTCCTCTATAATGTAATATCACCCCCTCTATAATGTAATATCACCCCCTCTATAATGTAATATCACCCCCTCTATAATGTAATATCACCCCCTCTATAATGTAATATCACCCCCTGTATAATGTAATATCACCCCCTGTATAATGTAATATCACCCCCTCTATAATGTAATATCACCTCCTCTATAATGTAATATCACCCTCTATATATGCTCCCCGCTATAATGTAATATCACCTCCTCTATAATGTAATATCACCTCCTCTATAATGTAATATCACCTCCTCTATACATATAATATCACCTCCTCTATACATGTAATATCACCTCCTCTATAATGTAATATCACCTCCTCTATAATGTAATATCACCCCCTCTATAAATGTAATATCACCTCCTCTATAATGTAATATCACCTCCTCTATAATGTAATATCACCTCCTCTATAATGTAATATCACCCCCTCTATAATGTGATATCACCTCCTCTATAATGTAATATCCCCTCCTCTATAATGTAATATCACCTCCTCTATAATGTAATATCACCTCCTCTATAATTAATATCACCCCCTCTATAATATCACCTCCTCTATAATGTAATATCACCTCCTCTATAATGTAATATCACCTCCTCTATAATGTAATATCACCCCCTCTATAATGTAATATCACCTCCTCTATAATGTAATATCACCTCCTCTATAATGTAATATCACCTCCTCAATAATGTAATATCATCTCCTCTATAATGTAATATCACCCCCTCTTATAATGTAATATCACCTCCTCTATAATGTAATACCTCTCTATAATATCACCCCCTCTATAATGTAACATCACCTCCTCTATAATGTAACATCACCTCCTCTATAATGTAATATCACCTCCTCTATAATGTAATATCACCTCCTCTATAATGTAATATCACCTCCTCTATAATGTAATATCACCTCCTCTATAATGTAATATCACCTCCTCTATAATGTAATATCACCTCCTCTATAATGTAATATCACCTCCTCTATAATGTAACATCACCTCCCTATAATATCACCTCCTCTATAATGTAATATCGCCTCCTCTATAATGTAATATCACCCCCTCTATAATGTAATATCACCTCCTCTATAATGTAATATCGCCTCCTCTATAATGTAATATCACCCCCTCTATAATGTAATATCACCTCCTCTATAATGTAATATCACCTCCTCTATAATGTAGATATCACCTCCTCTATAATATCACCCCCTCTATAATGTAATATCACCCCCTCTATAATGTAATATCACCTCCTCTATAATGTAATATCACCTCCTCTATAATGTAATATCACCCCCTCTATAATGTAATATCACCCCCTCTATAATGTAATATCACCTCCTCTATAATGTAATATCCCCTCCTCTATAATGTAATATCACCTCCTCTATAATGTAATATCACCCCCTCTATAATGTAATATCACCCCCTCTATAATGTAATATCACCCCCTCTATAATGTAATATCACCTCCTCTATAATGTAATATCCCCTCCTCTATAATGTAATATCACCCCCTCTATAATATCACCTCCTCTATAATGTAATATCACCCCCTCTATAATGTAATATCCCCTCCTCTATAATGTAATATCACCTCCTCTATAATGTAATATCACCTCCTCTATAATGTAATATCAGCTCCTCTATAATGTAATATCACCCCCTCTATAATGTGATATCACCCCCTCTATAATGTGATATCACCTCCTCTATAATGTAATATCACCCCCTCTATAATGTAATATCACCCCCTCTATAATGTAATATCGCCTCCTCTATAATGTAATATCGCCTCCTCTATAATGTAATATCGTCTCCTCTATAATGTAATATCACCTCCTCTATAATGTAATATCACTCCTCTATAATGTAATATCCCCTCCTCTATAATGTAATATCACCTCCTCTATAATGTAATATCCCCTCCTCTATAATGTAATATCACCTCCTCTATAATGTAATATCACCTCCTCTATAATGTAATATCCCCTCCTCTATAATGTAATATCACCCCCTCTATAATATATAACCCCTCTATAATGTAATATCCCCTCCTCTATAATGTAATATCACCTCCTCTATAATGTAATATCACCCCCTCTATAATGTAATATCACCTCCTCTATAATGTAATATCACCCCCTCTATAATGTAATATCACCTCCTCTATAATGTAATATCCCCTCCTCTATAATGTAATATCACCCCCTCTATAATGTAATATCACCTCCTCTATAATGTAATATCACCTCCTCTATAATGTAATATCACCTCCTCTATAATGTAATATCACCTCCTCTATAATGTAATATCACCTCCTCTATAATGTAATATCACCTCCTCTATAATGTAATATCACCCCCTCTATAATGTAATATCACCTCCTCTATAATGTAATATCACCCCCTCTATAATGTAATATCACCTCCTCTATAATGTAATATCATCTCCTCTGTAATGTAATATCACCTCCTCTATAATGTAATATCACCTCCTCTATAATGTAATATCACCTCCTCTATAATGTAATATCACCTCCTCTATAATGTAATATCACCTCCTCTATAATGTAATATCACCCCCTCTATAATGTAATATCACCTCCTCTATAATGTAATATCGCCTCCCCTATAATGTAATATCGCCTCCTCTATAATGTAATATCTCCTCCTCTATAATGTAATATCGCCCCCTCTATAATGTAATATCGCCCCCTCTATAATGTAATATCGCCCCCTCTATAATGTAATATCGCCTCCTCTATAATGTAATATCGCCTCCTCTATAATGTAACATCGCCTCCTCTATAATGTAACATCGCCCCCTCTATAATGTAACATCGCCCCCTCTATAATGTAACATCCCCTCCTCTATAATGTAACATCACCCCCTCTATAATGTAACATCACCCCCTCTATAATGTAATATCACCTCCTCTATAATGTAATATCACCCCCTCTATAATGTAATATCACCCCCTCTATAATGTAATATCACCCCCTCTATAATGTAATATCACCCCCTGTATAATGTAATATCACCCCCTGTATAATGTAATATCACCTCCTCTATAATGTAATATCACCTCCTCTATAATGTAATATCACCTCCTCTATAATGTAATATCACCTCCTCTATAATGTAACATCACCTCCTCTATAATGTAACATCACCCCCTCTATAATGTAACATCACCTCCTCTATAATGTAACATCACCCCCTCTATAATGTAATATCACCTCCTCTATAATGTAATATCACCCCCTCTATAATGTAATATCACCTCCTCTATAATGTAATATCACCTCCTCTATAATGTAATATCACCTCCTCTATACATATAATATCACCTCCTCTATACATATAATATCACCTCCTCTATAATGTAATATCACCTCCTCTATAATGTAATATCACCCCCTCTATAAATGTAATATCACCTCCTCTATAATGTAATATCACCTCCTCTATAATGTAATATCACCTCCTCTATAATGTAATATCACCCCCTCTATAATGTAATATCACCTCCTCTATAATGTAATATCCCCTCCTCTATAATATCA